>NW_020708280.1:0-2108 GCF_002925995.2 Terrapene triunguis
AGATCATTTTGAATTATGACCCTGTCCTCCAAAGCAGTTGCAATCCCTCCCAGTTTGGTATCATCCGCAAACGTAATAAGCGTACTTTCTATGCCAATATCTAAGTCGTTAATGAAGATATTGAACAGAGCCGGTCCCAAAACAGACCCCTGCGGAACCCTACTCGTTATGCCTTTCCAGCAGGATTGGGAACCATTAATAACAACTCTCTGAGTACGGTTATCCAGCCAGTTATGCACCCACCTTATAGTAGCCCCATCTAAATTGTATTTGCCTAGTTTGTCGATAAGAATATCATGCGAGACCGTATCAAATGCCTTACTAAAGTCTAGGTATACCACATCCACAGCTTCTCCCTTATCCACAAGACTCGTTATCCTATCGAAGAAAGCTATCAGATTGGTTTGACATGATTTGTTCTTTACAAATCCATGCTGGCTGTTCCCTATCACCTTACCACCTTCCAGGCGTTTGCAGATGACTTCCTTAATTACTTGCTCCATTATCTTCCCTGGCACAGAAGTTAAACTAACTGGTCTGTAGTTTCCTGGGTTGTTTTTATTTCCCTTTTTATAGATGGGCACTATATTTGCCCTTTTCCAGTCTTCTGGAATCTCTCCCGTCTCCCATGATTTTCCAAAGATAATAGCTAGAGGCTCAGATACCTCCTCTTTTAGCTCCTTGAGTATTCTAGGATGCATTTCATCAGGCCCTGGTGACTTGCAGGCATCTAACTTTTCTAAGTGATTTTTAACTTGTTCTTTTTTTATTTTATCTGCTAAACCTACCCCCTTCCCATTAGCATTCACTAGGTTAGGCATTCCTTCAGACTTCTCGGTGAAGACCGAAACAAAGAAGTCATTAAGCATCTCTGCCATTTCCAAGTTTCCTGTTACTGTTTCTCCCTCTTCACTAAGCAGTGGGCCTACCCTGTCTTTGGTCTTCCTCTTGCTTCTAATGTATTGATAAAAAGTCTTCTTGTTTCCCTTTATTCCCGTAGCTAGTTTGAGCTCATTTTGTGCCTTTGCCTTTCTAATCTTGCCCCTGCATTCCTGTGTTGTTTGCCTATATTCATCCTTTGTAATCTGTCCTAGTTTCCATTTTTTATATGACTCCTTTTTATTTTTTAGATCATGCAAGATCTCGTGGTTAAGCCAAGGTGGTCTTTTGCCACATTTTCTATCTTTCCTAACCAGCGGAATAGCTTGCTTTTGGGCCCTTAATAGTGTCCCTTTGAAAAACTGCCAGCTCTCCTCAGTTGTTTTTCCCCTCAGTCTTGATTCCCATGGGACCTTACCTATCAGCTCTCTGAGCTTACCAAAATCTGCCTTCCTGAAATCCATTGTCTCTATTTTGCTGTTCTCCCTTCTACCCTTCCTTAGAATTGCAAACTCTATGATTTCATGATCACTTTCACCCAAGCTGCCTTCTACTTTCAAATTCTCAACGAGTTCCTCCCTATTTGTTAAAATCAAGTCTAGAACAGCTTCCCCCCTAGTAGCTTTTTCAACCTTCTGAAATAAAAAGTTGTCTGCAATGCAGTCCAAGAATTTGTTGGATAGTCTGTGCCCCGCTGTGTTATTTTCCCAACATATATCCGGATAGTTGAAGTCCCCCATCACCACCAAATCTTGGGCTTTGGATGATTTTGTTAGTTGTTTAAAAAAAGCCTCATCCACCTCTTCCACCTGGTTAGGTGGCCTGTAGTAGACTCCTAGCATGACATCACCCTTGTTTTTTGCCCCTTTTAGCCTAACCCAGAGACTCTCAACACTTCCATCTCCTATGTCCATCTCTACCTCAGTCCAAGTGTGTACATTTTTAATATATAAGGCAACACCTCCTCCCTTTTTCCCCTGTCTATCCTTCCTGAGCAAGCTGTATCCATCCACACCAACATTCCAATCATGTGTATTATCCCACCAAGTTTCAGTGATGCCAACAATGTCATAGTTGTATTTATTTATTAGCACTTCCAGTTCTTCCTGCTTATTACCCATACTTCTCGCATTTGTATATAGGCATAAGTGACTTCTGAAGTGCCTGTAACCTCTGTCATAAGTATATGACCTAATGGTTATCCTTTTAGACTTTGGAGAACTGAATGT
>NW_020708281.1:0-3757 GCF_002925995.2 Terrapene triunguis
CCCTGAGTTGATTGTGTCTAGTTTGCATATCAATTCCAGCTCAGCAGTCTCTCGTTGGAGTCTGTTTTTGAAGTTTTTCTGTTTTAAGATAGCCACCCGCAGGTCTGTCATAGAATGGCCAGACAGGTTAAAGTGTTCTCCCACTGGTTTTTGAGTATTATGATTCCTGATGTCAGATTTGTGTCCATTAATTCTTTTGCGTAGAGACTGTCCGGTTTGGCCAATGTACATGGCAGAGGGGCATTGCTGGCACATGATGGCATATATCACATTGGTAGATGTGCAGGTGAACGAGCCCGTATCCCCGATAATGTCACAGCTAACCTGGTGGCTGAACTCTGTGACTTTGTCCTCACCCACAACTATTTCACATTTGGGGACAATATATACCTTCAAGTCAGCGGCACTGCTATGGGTACCCGCATGGCCCCACAGTATGCCAACATTTTTATGGCGGACTTAGAACAACGCTTCCTTAGCTCTCGTCCCCTAACGCCCCTACTCTACTTGCGCTACATTGATGACATCTTCATCATCTGGACCCATGGAAAAGAAGCCCTTGAGGAATTCCACCATGATTTCAATAATTTCCATCCTACCATCAACCTCAGCCTAGATCAATCCACACAAGCGGTCCATTTCCTGGACACTACTGTGCTAATAAGCGATGGTCACATAAATACCACCCTATACCGGAAACCTACTGACCGCTACACTTACCTACATGCCTCCAGCTTCCATCCAGGACACACCACACGATCCATTGTCTACAGCCAAGCTCTAAGATATAACCGCATTTGCTCCAATCCCTCAGATAGAGACAAGCACCTACAAGATCTCTATCAAGCATTCTTAAAACTACAATACCCACCTGCTGAAGTGAAAAAACAGATTGACAGAGCCAGACGAGTACCCAGAAGTCACCTCCTACAAGACAGGCCCAACAAAGAAAATAACAGAACACCACTAGCTGTCACCTTCAGCCCCCAACTAAAACCTCTCCAGCGCATCATTAGAGATCTACAACCTATCCTGAAAGATGATCCTTTACTCTCACAGATCTTGGGAGACAGACCTGTCCTCGCTTACAGACAACCCCCCAACCTAAAGCAAATACTCACCAGCAACCACACATCACTGAACAAAAACACTGACCCAGGAACCTATCCTTGTAACAAAGCCCGATGCCAACTCTGTCCACATATCTATTCAAGTGACACCATCATAGGGCCTAATCACATCAGCCATACCATCAGGGGCTCGTTCACCTGCACATCTACCAATGTGATATATGCCATCATGTGCCAGCAATGCCCCTCTGCCATGTACATTGGCCAAACCGGACAGTCTCTACGCAAAAGAATTAATGGACACAAATCTGACATCAGGAATCATAATACTCAAAAACCAGTGGGAGAACACTTTAACCTGTCTGGCCATTCTATGACAGACCTGCGGGTGGCTATCTTAAAACAGAAAAACTTCAAAAACAGACTCCAACGAGAGACTGCTGAGCTGGAATTGATATGCAAACTAGACACAATCAACTCAGGGCTAAACAGGGATTGGGAATGGCTGAGCCATTACAAACATTGAATCTATCTCCCCTTGTAAGTATTCTCACACTTGCTTCTTATCAAACTGTCTGTACTTGGCTACCTTGATTATCACTTCAAAAGTTTTTTTTCTCTTACTTAATTGGCCTCTCAGAGTTGGTAAGACAACTCCCACCTGTTCATGCTCTCTGTATGTGTGTATATATATCTCCTCGATATGTTTCACTCAATATGCATCCGAAGAAGTGGGTTGTAGCCCACGAAAGCTTATGCTCTAATAAATTTGTTAGTCTCTAAGGTGCCACAAGTACTCCTGTTCTTTTTGCGGATACAGACTAACACGGCTGCTACTCTGAAACCTTTCTATACTTTTATTACTTTAGCTGCTGGCTCTGTTTCCCCAGCACGCAGACTCAAGCTAAACCTTGGTCTGTGTCTTAAAACCTCTCTTAAACTCCTTGGTCTGTATCTGTAATCTGTTTCTTGCTTTGCAGCGCCTTTGCTGCTAGAAATAAGCCTGTGCCTTCCTGGACTGTATCCTGGGCTGCCAGCTTGCAGCCACCACTAGTTAAATCCCCCTCCCCCCTTGGAGCTGTATCCTGGGCACAAACCACTCTGCCCTCTGGAACTACCCCTAATATAAGGTGCACCCATTAGGTTAGATTTTGTCTTTTAGTCTAGATAAGTTGTAATTTCATTTTGCATAGCTGTAGTTAAGTTAGGTTTAGAAAATTGCTTGCATTGTACCCTGTAAGTTAGGCTTAAAGAATTGTTGCCTTGTGTTTTGTTACTTGCTAATTTGTGTAGTTTTGGTTAAGTTAAATCATAGATAAGATTTTGCTGTGTTTTGTATAATTGTCTCTCTGCTGTTTAAACTTGCAGCCTGTCTGTTCTGTGTCTCCCTGAGTTTAAATCTCCCTCCACCACGTGCTCCTCTTCCCCCATCCCCCAACCTCACTTCTCTACCACTTTCTTTCTCTCTCTTCCTCTCTGCTGTTCAGAGAGCAGACAGGCTGCAAGTTTCTCTTTCTAGCATAAAACCCCATTGGTTACCCCTTTTCTACCCCTTTTCTCTCTAACACACCTCACATTTTACATTTACACCACTGTGGGTATGTCTACACTACGGGATTAATCCGAATTTAGATAATTCGAATTTGGGAAACAGGTTGTATAAATTCGATTGTGCGCGGCCACACTAAGCACCTTAATTCGGTTTTTAACCACATTAATTCGGTGGTGTGCGGCCACACTACCCCATTAATTTAAACACAGTAATTCGGTGGTGTGCGGCCACACTAACCCTAATTCGAATTAACAAAATCGATTTAGGCGCTACTCCGCTCGTCGAGGTGGAGTACAGAAATCGATTTTAAGTGCCCTTTAATTCGAATTAACTGGCTCTGTAGTGTGGACGGGTGAAGGGTTAATTCGGATTAACGCAGCTAAATCCGAATTAAAGTCGTAGTGTAGACCAGGCCTGTGACACATTTTTACCTAAAGTTGTTGGTTATTTAACCCATTTTACCCATACTGTTAGTTGGTTATATGCTGCTGTGACACTCTTTACATAGAAATTGTTAGCTACCTGTTACATTTATACTTCAGTGTTAATTGGTTACCAACTGTATTGTACCCCACTGTATTGTACCCCACTATTGAAACCCCCTATCCCATTTACTAGAAGAACCCCCCCCCCCATCATTGTCTATTGTAAACACCCTATACACCCCATCCCATCGTATTTCATTGTTAAATTCCCTCCACTTCCTTTTTACTTTAATAAAGAAATTAATTGGCACCCCACCTGTGTGGTAATTGCTCCCCAAGATCCCATATACCTGCTGGCAGGGACAGGGTTTACCTTCTCGGAACAAATCTGTTAGTGACAATGCTTTGGGAAAATAACCAAGGTGTTTCAATAAGTTGCATCAGCTTTTCTAGAGACACTTGAGTTCAGGATTTTTGTAATACTTTGCATCAGAACATCAGACCAGTGGTCCATCTAGCCCAGTATCCTGTCTCCAACAGTGGCTAGTACTAGAGCTTCATGGGACTGTACAGAACAGAGCAAATCTGGAGAGATCCACCTATCTTCCCTTCCCAACATCCAGCAGTCAGAAGCTTAGGGTTGCCCTGAGCATGGGGTTACATCTTGACATATAGCCATTGATGGACCTATCCTCCATGAACTCATCTAA
>NW_020708282.1:0-4531 GCF_002925995.2 Terrapene triunguis
CAATTCTTGATTTAATCCTAAATGCAGCACAGGATCTGGTCCAAGAAGTAACTATAGCTGAATCACTTGGTAATAGTAACCATAATGTAATTAAATTTAACATACTTGTGTGACAGGAGGAGGATAATACCAAAAAAAAAACCCCAAAAAACCCAACCATCATGGTAACATTTCACTTTAAAAAGGGGAACTTACACAAGAATGAGGATGTTTGTTAGACAGAAATTAGAAGGAGCTGTCACAAGGGTTAAATCCCTTCAAGCAACCTGGGCACTAAATGTAAACCCCAAATTAGAAAAGACAATAAGAGGACCAAAGGAATGCCATCAGTGCTAAATAGCAGAGTAATGGAGGCTGTCAGAAGTAAAATAACATCCTTTAAAATTTGGAAGTCACACCCTAGTGAGGATAATAGAAAGGGGCACAAACTCCCACAGGTTATGTGTAAAATTATAATAAGGCAGATTAATATGAAACAACTTGTGAAGCAACTTGCTAAAGATGCAAAATCTCTCTAGAGAGAGAGAGGGGGGGGAGGGGATTTTTTTTTAAGTACATTAGAAGCAGGAACCTTGCCGAACAGGCAGTGGGGCCACTAGATGACCAAGGTGTTAAAAGTGCACTCAGGGAAGAAAAGGCCATTGCAGAGAAGCTGAATGAATTATTTAAATCAATCTTCGCAGCAGAGCATGTGGGGGAGATGCCCAGAAAATATGGCCCTGATGTAGGTAACAAATCTGAATCACTGTCCTACACTGAGGTGTCAAAAGAAGAAGTTTTAGAACAAAGAGATAAATTAAACAGTACTAAGTCACCCGAACCAGATGGTATTTACCCAAGAGTTTTGAAGGAATGCAAATCTGAAATTCTAGAACTACTAACTATAATATGTAACCTATTGCTGAAACAAGCCTCTGTACCTGATGACTGGAAGGTAGCTGATGTGATGACAATTTTTAAAAAAGGGATCCAGAGGCAATTCTGGCAATTACATGCCGATGAGCCTAATTTCGGTACTGGTAAAATTGGTAAAAACTATAGAAAAGAATAGAATTAACAGGCACATAGATAAACACAATTTGTTGGGGAAAAGGCAACATAGCTTTTGTAAAGGGAAGCCATGCTTCACCTATTAGAATTATTTTAGGGTTTTGACAAGCATGTGGAAAAGGGTGATCCAGTTATTATAGTGTACTTGGATTTTCAGGAAGCCTTTGACAGGGTCCTTCACCAAAGACTCTTAAGGAAACTGAGTAGTCATGAAATAACAGGGAAGGGCCTCTCGTGGGTTGGTAACTGGTTAAAAGATAGGAAACAAAGGATAGGAATAAATGGTCAGTTTTCATAATGAAAAGATAAGCAGTGGGGTCCCCCAAAGATCTGTACTCAGCCTTGTGATGTTCAATGTGTTTATTAATGATCTAGAAAAGGGAGTTTGCAGATTTTACAAAATTACTTAAGTTCAAAGCTGAGTGTGAAGTGTTACAGGGGATCTCACAAAACTGGGTGACAAAATGGCAGATAAAAATCCACATTGATAAGTGCAAAGCAATGCGAAATGGAAACAAATAATTCCAACTATACATATTCAGTGATGGGTTCTAAATTATCTGTTACCACTCAAAGAAGAAATCTTGTAGTTGTTGTGGCTAGTAACCTGAAAACATCCACTCAATGTGCAGTGGCAGTCAAAAAAGCTAACAGAATTTTAGCATCCACTGAGAAAGGGATAAATAGTAAAACAGAAAACATAATAATGCCATGATATATAAATTCATGGCCCCCCTATCCCCCCTTGAATATTGCTTTCAGTTCTGGTCACCTTTTCTGCAAAAGGAGTTAGTGGAACTGGAAAAGGTGCCCAGAAAGGCAACAAAGATGATCAGAGGTAGGGCATGATGGGGGAGGGATAGCTCAGTGGTTTAAGCATTAATCTGTTAAACCCAGGGTTGTGAGTTCAATCCTTGAGGGAGCTATTTAGGGGTCTGGGGCAAAAATCTGCAAGGGGTTGGACTAGATGACCTGAGGTCCCTTCCAACCCTGATATTCTATTAATGGTTTCCATATGAGGAGAGATTAGCAGCATTAGGGCTGTTAATCTTAAAAAAGAGAAGACTGAGGGGGATATGATAGTCTAAAAATCATAAATGGCATGGAAAAAATGAATAGAGAAATGTTATTTATCCTTTCCCACCATACAAAAAACCAGAGGTCACCTGATGAAATTAATAGGCAGCTGGTTTAATATAAACAAGAGGAAGTATTTTTATATTACCCTGTGGAACTCATTGCCATGAAATGTTGTGATGGCCAAAAGCATAAGTGTTAAAAAAATTAGATGAGTTCATGGAGGATAGGTCCATCAATGGCTATATGTCAAGGTGTAACCCCATGCTCAGGGCAACCCTACGCTTCTGACTGCTGGATGTTGGGAAGGGAAGATAGGTGGATCTCTCCAGATTTGCTCTGTTCTGTACAGTCCCATGAAGCTCTAGTACTAGCCACTGTTGGAGACAGGATACTGGGCTAGATGGACCACTGGTCTGATGTTCTGATGCAAAGTATTACAAAAATCCTGAACTCAAGTGTCTCTAGAAAAGCTGATGCAACTTATTGAAACACCTTGGTTATTTTCCCAAAGCATTGTCACTAACAGATTTGTTCCGAGAAGGTAAACCCTGTCCCTGCCAGCAGGTATATGGGATCTTGGGGAGCAATTACCACACAGGTGGGGTGCCAATTAATTTCTTTATTAAAGTAAAAAGGAAGTGGAGGGAATTTAACAATGAAATACGATGGGATGGGGTGTATAGGGTGTTTACAATAGACAATGATGGGGGGGGGGGTTCTTCTAGTAAATGGGATAGGGGGTTTCAATAGTGGGGTACAATACAGTGGGGTACAATACAGTTGGTAACCAATTAACACTGAAGTATAAATGTAACAGGTAGCTAACAATTTCTATGTAAAGAGTGTCACAGCAGCATATAACCAACTAACAGTATGGGTAAAATGGGTTAAATAACCAACAACTTTAGGTAAAAATGTGTCACAGGCCTGGTCTACACTACGACTTTAATTCGGATTTAGCTGCGTTAATCCGAATTAACCCTTCACCCGTCCACACTACAGAGCCAGTTAATTCGAATTAAAGGGCACTTAAAATCGATTTCTGTACTCCACCTCGACGAGCGGAGTAGCGCCTAAATCGATTTTGTTAATTCGAATTAGGGTTAGTGTGGCCGCACACCACCGAATTACTGTGTTTAAATTAATGGGGTAGTGTGGCCGCACACCACCGAATTAATGTGGTTAAAAACCGAATTAAGGTGCTTAGTGTGGCCGCGCACAATCGAATTTATACAACCTGTTTCCCAAATTCGAATTATCTAAATTCGGATTAATCCCGTAGTGTAGACATACCCACAGTGGTGTAAATGTAAAATGTGAGGTGTGTTAGAGAGAAAAGGGGTAGAAAAGGGGTAACCAATGGGGTTTTATGCTAGAAAGAGAAACTTGCAGCCTGTCTGCTCTCTGAACAGCAGAGAGGAAGAGAGAGAAAGAAAGTGGTAGAGAAGTGAGGTTGGGGGATGGGGGAAGAGGAGCACGTGGTGGAGGGAGATTTAAACTCAGGGAGACACAGAACAGACAGGCTGCAAGTTTAAACAGCAGAGAGACAATTATACAAAACACAGCAAAATCTTATCTATGATTTAACTTAACCAAAACTACACAAATTAGCAAGTAACAAAACACAAGGCAACAATTCTTTAAGCCTAACTTACAGGGTACAATGCAAGCAATTTTCTAAACCTAACTTAACTACAGCTATGCAAAATGAAATTACAACTTATCTAGACTAAAAGACAAAATCTAACCTAATGGGTGCACCTTATATTAGGGGTAGTTCCAGAGGGCAGAGTGGTTTGTGCCCAGGATACAGCTCCAAGGGGGGAGGGGGATTTAACTAGTGGTGGCTGCAAGCTGGCAGCCCAGGATACAGTCCAGGAAGGCACAGGCTTATTTCTAGCAGCAAAGGCGCTGCAAAGCAAGAAACAGATTACAGATACAGACCAAGGAGTTTAAGAGAGGTTTTAAGACACAGACCAAGGTTTAGCTTGAGTCTGCGTGCTGGGGAAACAGAGCCAGCAGCTAAAGTAATAAAAGTATAGAAAGGTTTCAGAGTAGCAGCCGTGTTAGTCTGTATCCGCAAAAAGAACAGGAGTACTTGTGGCACCTTAGAGACTAACAAATTTATTAGAGCATAAGCTTTCGTGGGCTACAACCCACTTCTTCGGATGCATATTGAGTGAAACATATCGAGGAGATATATATACACACATACAGAGAGCATGAACAGGTGGGAGTTGTCTTACCAACTCTGAGAGGCCAATTAAGTAAGAGAAAAAAAACTTTTGAAGTGATAATCAAGGTAGCCAAGTACAGACAGTTTGATAAGAAGCAAGTGTGAGAATACTTACAAGGGGAGATAGATTCAATGTTTGTAATGGCTCAGCCATTCCCAATCCCT
>NW_020708284.1:0-2380 GCF_002925995.2 Terrapene triunguis
CTTGACATATAGCCATTGATGGACCTATCCTCCATGAACTCATCTAATTTTTTTTAACACTTATGCTTTTGGCCATCACAACATTTCATGGCAATGAGTTCCACAGGGTAATATAAAAATACTTCCTCTTGTTTATATTAAACCAGCTGCCTATTAATTTCATCAGGTGACCTCTGGTTTTTTGTATGGTGGGAAAGGATAAATAACATTTCTCTATTCATTTTTTCCATGCCATTTATGATTTTTAGACTATCATATCCCCCTCAGTCTTCTCTTTTTTAAGATTAACAGCCCTAATGCTGCTAGTCTCTCCTCATATGGAAACCATTAATAGAATATCAGGGTTGGAAGGGACCTCAGGTCATCTAGTCCAACCCCCCTTGCAGATTTTTGCCCCAGACCCCTAAATAGCTCCCTCAAGGATTGAACTCACAACCCTGGGTTTAACAGGTCAATGCTTAAACCACTGAGCTATCCCTCCCCCGTCATGCCCTACCTCTGATCATCTTTGTTGCCTTTCTGGGCACCTTTTCCAGTTCCACAAACTCCTTTTGCAGAAAAGGTGACCAGAACTGAAAGCAATATTCAAGGGCGGGTAGGGGCCCATGAATTTATATATCATGGCATTATGATGTTTTCTGTTTTACTATTTATCCCTTTCTCAGTGAATGCTAAAATTCTGTTAGCTTTTTTGACTGCCACTGCACATTGAGTGGATGTTTTCAGGTTACTAGCCACAACAACTACAAGATTTCTTCTTTGAGTGGTAACAGATAATTTAGAACCCATCACTGAATATGTATAGTTGGAATTATTTGTTTCCATTTCGCATTGCTTTGCACTTATCAATGTGGATTTTTATCTGCCATTTTGTCACCCAGTTTTGTGAGATCCCCTGTAACACTTCACACTCAGCTTTGAACTTAAGTAATTTTGTAAAATCTGCAAACTCCCTTTTCTAGATCATTAATAAACACATTGAACACCACAAGGCTGAGTACAGATCTTTGGGGGACCCCACTGCTTATCTTTTCATTATGAAAACTGACCATTTATTCCTATCCTTTGTTTCCTATCTTTTAACCAGTTACCAACCCACGAGAGGCCCTTCCCTGTTATTTCATGACTACTCAGTTTCCTTAAGAGTCTTTGGTGAAGGACCCTGTCAAAGGCTTCCTGAAAATCCAAGTACACTATAATAACTGGATCACCCTTTGCCACATGCTTGTCAAAACCCTAAAATAATTCTAATAGGTGAAGCATGGCTTCCCTTTACAAAAGCTATGTTGCCTTTTCCCCAACAAATTGTGTTTATCTATGTGCCTGTTAATTCTATTCTTTTCTATAGTTTTTACCAATTTTACCAGTACCGAAATTAGGCTCATCGGCATGTAATTGCCAGAATTGCCTCTGGATCCCTTTTTTAAAAATTGTCATCACATCAGCTACCTTCCAGTCATCAGGTACAGAGGCTTGTTTCAGCAATAGGTTACATATTATAGTTAGTAGTTCTAGAATTTCAGATTTGCATTCCTTCAAAACTCTTGGGTAAATACCATCTGGTTCGGGTGACTTAGTACTGTTTAATTTATCTCTTTGTTCTAAAACTTCTTTTGACACCTCAGTGTAGGACAGTGATTCAGATTTGTTACCTACATCAGGGCCATATTTTCTGGGCATCTCCCCCACATGCTCTGCTGCGAAGATTGATTTAAATAATTCATTCAGCTTCTCTGCAATGGCCTTTTCTTCCCTGAGTGCACTTTTAACACCTTGGTCATCTAGTGGCCCCACTGCCTGTTCGGCAAGGTTCCTGCTTCTAATGTACTTAAAAAAAAATCCCCTCCCCCCCCTCTCTCTCTCTAGAGAGATTTTGCATCTTTAGCAAGTTGCTTCACAAGTTGTTTCATATTAATCTGCCTTATTATAATTTTACACATAACCTGCGGGAGTTTGTGCCCCTTTCTATTATCCTCACTAGGGTGTGACTTCCAAATTTTAAAGGATGTTATTTTACTTCTGACAGCCTCCATTACTCTGCTATTTAGCACTGATGGCATTCCTTTGGTCCTCTTATTGTCTTTTCTAATTTGGGGTTTACATTTAGTGCCCAGGTTGCTTGAAGGGATTTAACCCTTGTGACAGCTCCTTCTAATTTCTGTCTAACAAACATCCTCATTCTTGTGTAAGTTCCCCTTTTTAAAGTGAAATGTTACCATGATGGTTGGGTTTTTTGGGGTTTTTTTTTTGGTATTATCCTCCTCCTGTCACACAAGTATGTTAAATTTAATTACATTATGGTTACTATTACCAAGTGATTCAGCTATAGTTACTTCTTGGACCAGATCCTGTGCTGCATTTAGGATTAAATCAAGAATTG
>NW_020708285.1:0-1800 GCF_002925995.2 Terrapene triunguis
GTTTGTAAAGAAAAAAAATTGATCAGCTCTACTCCTTTCCCTGCCCCTGTCTCGCTGTGTGGATTCAGGACCATGAGTGCAGAGGAAGAGTACAAAGAAAACGGTCAACATATGAAAGCTGGAAATCAGGACATTTGGAGACAAAAATATGACGGCAGCTTTAGCTGCGTTGGATGCTGCTTCTTGGTTTAACTAGTAAACAGCACTCCTTTCCAAATTTGCTTGCCACGCTGTGAATAGTACAGCGTACTTAACTAATTAGAGGAATCTCCTATTTAATGTCTGGAATCCCTGTATGTGACTTTTACAAATTATTGCAGCCAAAACTTGAAATGAAATCCTATGGTCTGTTGACTGTAGCTCTTACTGTGAGAGCTGTGCTGAGCATCCTCCAGCAAGAGGACTTTCTGCAAGTCATACAGGTCCCAAATCAGGAAGGTTTTGAAGTCAATGGGACTTACATACATGCCTAAAATTAAGCACGTACTTGTGGTCTTGTGGTTAAAGCAGTGGCTTGGGCCATAAGTGTTCAGTTTACAGCTCACCCACTACATTTCTCTGTGACATTGGCTAAGCCACTTAGGCGTAGGTCCTCAAAGGTATTTAGATACCTAACTCCCATTGATTTCCTAAATACCTTTGAGGATCTGGGCCTTTAATCCTGTTCGATCCAGATACTGGAGCACCTGCTTAATTTTAAGCATGTGATGAGCTCAATGGAACTACTTGCACATTACAAGTTTTATGAATCAGGTCATTAATCTCTCTGTGCCTCAGTCCCAATCTGTAACATGCCACTTATAATAATACAGCAGAAAAATAATACTTCCTTTTCTGTCCCCTTTTGTCTGGTTAGATTGCTCATCAGGGCAAGGACTGTTCCTTTCCATGTGTTTGTACAGAATGGAATATGCCTCTAGGCACTACTGTAATACAGATAGCATATAATAGACTTTTAGCAAATATTCCTAGTGATAAGTCCTGCTTTCAGATATTTATAGAAAACCAAGTACTCCTGTATCTATAGGAAAGTGGGCTAACTCAACAAAATTAAAGATTTCATGCCTTAATTGCTCATGACATGTTAGTTCATAGACTTAATGAAAGAAAACTGTTTACATGTTGCACGTATACCTACATTAGAATGATTAAATCCCATAAATTATGCAGGACACCATTAATAAGTTTCATTACGCAGCAGATTACACTGTCCTCACTCCAGCGCTGGTATCTGATTAATTACATGACAATCATTGCAGAGCTGACATTTCTAGACAACGGGGATTACCCGTAATGCCCCTTGGTGCTAACAATCATTAATGTGATGGCATAAGGATTTGGGATAACAAATCGCCACTGGATAGAATAGACCAGAACTTAAAGTTTAAGTGTTTAATGAATTTAATCTTTTATTTACGAAAATAAATCTATGGGAGATTCAGCTGATAATATCTTGGGTTTACCTTCTCGGAACAAATCTGTTAGTGACAATGCTTTGGGAAAATAACCAAGGTGTTTCAATAAGTTGCATCAGCTTTTCTAGAGACACTTGAGTTCAGGATTTTTCTAGTACTTTGCATCAGAACATCAGACCAGTGGTCCATCTAGCCCAGTATCCTGTCTCCAACAGTGGCTAGTACTAGAGCGTCATGGGACTGTACAGAACAGAGCAAATCTGGAGAGATCCACCTATCTTCCCTTCCCAACATCCAGCAGTCAGAAGCGTAGGGTTGCCCTGAGCATGGGGTTACACCTTGACATATAGCCATTGATGGACCTATCCTCCATGAACTCATCTAA
>NW_020708286.1:0-2236 GCF_002925995.2 Terrapene triunguis
GTTTGTAAAGAAAAAAAATTGATCAGCTCTACTCCTTTCCCTGCCCCCGTCTCGCTGTGTGGATTCAGGACCATGAGTGCAGAGGAAGAGTACAAAGAAAACGGTCAACATATGAAAGCTGGAAATCAGGACATTTGGAGACAAAAATATGACGGCAGCTTTAGCTGCGTTGGATGCTGCTTCTTGGTTTAACTAGTAAACAGCACTCCTTTCCAAATTTGCTTGCCACGCTGTGAATAGTACAGCGTACTTAACTAATTAGAGGAATCTCCTATTTAATGTCTGGAATCCCTGTATGTGACTTTTACAAATTATTGCAGCCAAAACTTGAAATGAAATCCTATGGTCTGTTGACAGTAGCTCTTACTCCGAGAGCTGTGCTGAGCATCCTCCAGCAAGAGGACTTTCTGCAAGTCATACAGGTCCCAAATCAGGAAGGTTTTGAAGTCAATGGGACTTACATACACGCCTAAAATTAAGCATGTACTTGTGGTCTTGTGGTTAAAGCAGTGGCTTGGGCCATAAGTGTTCAGTTTCTAGCTCACCCACTACATTTCTCTGTGACATTGGCTAAGCCACTTAGGCGTAGGTCCTCAAAGGTATTTAGACACCTAACTCCCATTGATTTCCTAAATACCTTTGAGGATCTGGGCCTTTAATCCTGTTCGATCCAGATACTTAAGCACCTGCTTAATTTTAAGCATGTGATGAGCTCAATGGAACTACTTGCACATTACAAGTTTTATGAATCAGGTCATTAATCTCTCTGTGCCTCAGTCCCAATCTGTAACATGCCACTTATAATAATACAGCAGAAAAATAATACTTCCTTTTCTGTCCCCTTTTGTCTGGTTAGATTGCTCATCAGGGCAAGGATGTTCCTTTCCATGTGTTTGTACAGAATGGAATATGCCTCTAGGCACTACTGTAATACAGATAGCATATAATAGACTTTTAGCAAATATTCCTAGTGATAAGTCCTGCTTTCAGATATTTATAGAAAACCAAGTACTCCTGTATCTATAGGAAAGTGGGCTAACTCAACAAAATTAAAGATTTCATGCCTTAATTGCTCATGACATGTTCGTTCATAGACTTAATGAAAGAAAACTGTTTACATGTTGCACGTATACCTACATTAGAATGATTAAATCCCATAAATTGTGCAGGACACCATTAATAAGTTTCATTATGCAGCAGATTACACTGTCCTCACTCCAGCGCTGGTATCTGATTAATTACATGACAATCATTGCAGAGCTGACATTTCTAGACAACGGGGATTACCCGTAATGCCCCTTGGTGCTAACAATCATTAATGTGATGGCACAAGGATTTGGGATAACAAATCGCCACTGGATAGAATAGACCAGAACTTAAAGTTTAAGTGTTTAATGAATTTAATCTTTTATTTACGAAAATAAATCTATGGGAGATTCAGCTGATAATATCTTGGGTTTGTCTGTTACAGCTGTCCCCTTACTCCATTTTGTTTTTGTTCTCCTCCTGTGGCCGCCCCTCCCTGGCTGTTAAGTTGTTTACCAGGGCCACTGCCCTTCTCAAAGGGAGGGCCCCTTAAGTTGTTTACCAAGAGCCATTGCCCTTCTCAAAGGGATGGCCACTTGTGCTGCGTGCTAAGTGGGACTAATGCCCTGTTCAAAGGGTTGGTCCTGTTATCACCTTGTTAAACCTGGGCTCGGTGTAGGGTAGGCAATGTCCAGAGCTGCAAGACCTAATGTGTTTTTGAGATCCTGGGCATGAGTCATAGGCCTCATGTGCCTATGGTCCAGGACTCTGCCCAGGCATGTCTCTATGCTCACCTGAAGTTTTTCCCTGTATCTCCTCCCCTGTGACAGAAGGAGCCTATCAGGATTACTGGCGGGGAAACTGCCTGAGATTGCCTTTAAGAACAGGCATTTTTGAAACAAACGTCAGAAAGGTTCCTGCATTGCTACCTGGTCTGATCAGCCAGGGGTTCTGGGGGTCCTTTCTCCGCTCTCGTTTTATTTTTGAGCGTACCCCCGTTTTTAAACCCCCCCCCACGAAGAACGAATTGCTGCCTGAGAGACCTCCTGATTATCAAGACCGTACCGAGCCCCCCTTGCTTCTTCTGATGTTGTTGCTGCTTCTGCCTTTGCTGCTGCCTTGGGGACTGGTAAAGATCCCTCTGTGAAACTTTCTATACTTTTAATGTTTGTAATGGCTCAGCCATTCCCAATCCCTATTTAGCCCTGAG
>NW_020708287.1:0-3533 GCF_002925995.2 Terrapene triunguis
GACCTCTCGAGGTCCCTTCCAGTCCTAGAATCTATGAATCTATGAATTAGACCTGAACTACAACTCCCATGAAGCATGGAGGTACCATTTTGAACTGAATTTTTTTTTTTTTAACAAATATATATTTAACAGAAACGTCTAAATTTTCAATGAAAAACAAAACTATTTTCTCTAAATTTTCGGTACGGGAAAAACTCCTTAGTTTCTCTCCAACTCTTTAACAGACCAGGCTCCCTGCTTTGGCCCCATGCATCAGGAACAGTGAGCAGTGCTGTTTGGACTGGCTTGGGAAGAGGAGTGGACTGGTACCTTGTTCAGCTGTCCCACTGTCCCAGCAGGGCTGGAAGGCGGTGAGGAATTGGGGCAAATGGGAACAAGGAAGAAAAGCAGAGAAACAAACTTCAAACCTCCTTCCAGCACTGTGCAAACCTCCCTCTGGCTCCGCAGACATCCCTACAGCCTCATTGCACTGAATCTATGTTCGACAGCAGAGCAAAGCTAATCTCTAGATTCCCCTTTGGCTCACGCCCTTTCCCATTCCACCAGCTGGAGAACTGTACCTCTTCCCTGCAAGAGGCTATCATGGCAATAAATGGTTCATATACACCAAGGGAATGGAGGTGAATGGGATAATAGGAAAGTCCTTTCTACATACTCTAGATACCCATTAATCTCATTTCATTCGCTAGAGGCAGTGCTATTTTGCTGCCGCCACAAGGGGGTGTTGCTACTTCCCCTAACTGCAGACATTAAGTGGAAAAAAATATTGCTGAGGCTGCTTTTTTATAGTGAGACGGATTCCAACAGCATCCCCCAAAGGCATCTACCACAATTGCAAGAAAAAGGAAAGTACATAACTGACCTGGAGTACTGTGCCCCACACAATAACTATCCTGCTTGGGAGGAAAAGGCTGCCTATAGCCCAGTGGAGGATCACATATAGGTCCTTCCCTGCCCCCCTTTTGTTTTAGAATAGTCCCTCCCCAAGAGATGAGGTCCCTAGAAATTTGCAATGTGTGTGGATTTGTTTGCCAGGTTATCATGTATCTTGTATATGTTCCATGGATACAGCATAAAATAGACATGCCAGACATCCTCCCTTATTTAACAGTGACTAGCTAGGAGAACAGTGAAGCAGGGCTTAATTTGTGCCAGGGTTTGCCAGGGCTGAGCCCCAGTGACTCTAAGCTTGGCAGTTCATAGCCCCGGCACCTCTCGGCTTGCTGTATAAATTATGAAAGTAAAAAATTTGCTTGATCCCGGGCACCTCTTTCATTACTAATGAAGCAGTGCAGTCAATAGAAACAAACAAAATCCACAGTCCCTCTCCGCCCACCCCACAGAGTTAATTGAACTGCCCTGTGTAGCTATTCCCAAGTCTGGTGAGAAGAGATTTTAAACAGGAAAGAATTTGATTTCTACCTGGCAGTAAAATTGTTTATTTGCACTCAGTTAGACCAAGATGAAAGAGCAAAGAAAGGAGCCATATAACCAGGGCGGCTCCAGGCACCAGCCTGGCAAGCAGGTGCTTGGGGCGGCCGCTCCGGAGAGGGGCGGCACGTCCAGGTATTCGGCGGCAATTCGGCGGACGGTCCCTCACTCCCGCTGGGAGCGAAGGACCTCCCGCCGAATTGCCGCCGCAGATCGCGATCGCGGCTTTTTTTTTTGGCTGCTTGGGGCGGCCAAAACCCTGGAGCCGGCCCTGCATATAACATGAAAGATATTACTTCAATTAACCTTAAATAAAACTGTAACCAGCAAAACACTTACAATTAAATCAATCTTCTCATGACTTTACAGCCAGAGTTTGCAGGAGTAAATATTCACTTTATAACTTAAATATACTCAGTATGAGGCTGAGGTACAACATGAGCACCTACAATCAGTATTTCAGATTGAAAAATAGCTGTGGGTTCCTCTTCTAATGCCTCAAACCGCATGTCATATTTCAGCTGGATCATAATCTGGAAATGCATCATACTTTCCTTCTTTGGGAACGTTCTGGATGCAAGTTGCTATACTAGATTGCTGATATAGCATTACCTTAGCACATACTGTGTGCAAATACCCACTGTACTACATCAGGAACCAACTAATCCACCTAGGTAACACAGTAAATAAAGCAGAGTGATTGTCAATGAATAGAACTTACACTTGGCTCCTTAGACCTCTCTGCTTGCAGTATCCAAAATGTATTCCGATCACATCAGGGAGCACTGGTATTTCACAAACCATGGTGCAAACAGCTCTTGTGGAGGAAGCCAGAACAGAGATGTCCCTGTTTCCAAAGTAACTAATGAACTTTAAATGGGGGACAAAACAGAGGGAGACTAGAAAACGACAAATGCTTAAGAAAAAAGATGTTGCATTTCTAGAGTTATTTTCATGCAACAATCAAATACACATTCCAACATACTTGTGAGGCAGGTATAGGTCATGACAGGCACAAAGGGGTTAAGTTTCCACTCCTTGGTAATTGTGCCAAACTAGCAGCAATAAAAATCCCAGACCACCTGTCCACAACCTGTTTTCTGTATAATCATTCACTCTGGATAGGGGAGGAAGAGGCAGAAGTATCTCTGCTGGCATTTCAGCTCCCATGTGCTTCATCCTGATTACATTTTATTAGCTGTTTATAGTGTTCTAGTGATACCTTTTTCTGCAAGAATATAGACTAATATTTGCCACTTGAGCTCAGTAATGAACACCTTGCTGCAGGAGAGAGAATTTTAGGGGCTCCTGCAAAATTCACTTACATTTTCAGCAGTCTTGTTATTTTTCAAGATAAACCTCAGTGACAGAGATGGCTCCATTTATTTCGATATGACAGGGACTGGGAAACAGTGGATGGCTTCTGGGATACCCCAGTGTATTTGTTTAGGGCATGTTCACTTGGCAGCATGGCCAATGATGGATGTGACACAATGGAATGTGCTATGGCTTTGTTTAAATGACTCCATTTAGGAGCAGGTCCAAGGCCATGCCTGCAAGAATTGCTCTCTTTTATTGTTCTGTCTGCATATCTATTACTTATTATCCTGAGGGAATGGGATGTTGCTATCCAATCAATCAACTAATAAATAAACATCTAATTCGTTTAACAGAAGTTACTACTGCTAATGTGGATTATAATATCGACAGGCCTGTCAAAGGGACATAATGAAATGATGGAATTATCACCAATAATTCTACTGGCTTTTGCATCATAATATGGGCAACCTTTTGTTGCACCATGCTCAGAACATAGTCATCTGCACTAGTGATGTTCAGAGTCAGCACTCCTGGAAAGGAAATCTTCTTGCTCGTCAGAGAATGTGTTAAAAATAAACATGCTTTCCGCATCGCCACATATAACCAGGGCCGGCTCCAGGCACCAGCCCACCAAGCTTGTGCTTGGGGCGGCACCTGGAGGGGGGCGGCGCGGCACTCCGGCCGCCGGGGAGAGCAGGGCCACGGCCGGGCTCGCCACCCTCCCCCCGGTGCTCTGGCCACCCTCCCCTCCGGCGCCCTCCCCCCGGCCGCCGGGGGGAGAG
>NW_020708287.1:3633-8982 GCF_002925995.2 Terrapene triunguis
GCCCCCGCCGGGGCTCGCCGCCCTCCCCCCGGGGCTCCGGCCGCCCTCCCCCCCCCTGCAGGGGGTGGGGCGGCGGCCGGAGGCTTTTTTGCCTAGGGCGGCAAAAAAGCCAGAGCCGGCCCTGCATATAACTAAGTCAGTAATGCATTGCAATGGGGGCACCCAGGTCAGGGACATGGGGTAAAATATACCCTTGTGTGGAGGACTGCCTTAAGGCCTAAGCATATTTATCAGATCTTAAGTGGGATTTAGGTGGTGAATAGCTAGTGTGACGGTTACAGAGCTAGCTGCACATCTGACTCCTCTCTGCTTTCTCTGGGTGCAACTCCGCAGGCATCAGGCCTCATGCCTTCACCTCTCTCAGGATGGAAGTCCTTGATTCTTCCACTCTTAGATCCGGCTCTGGGCTATAGCATTCTGTGTATCAACTGTGCTTACTCAACAGGTCCACCTAGGTTCTGCACCTGTGGTTCTTCCCTTAAGGAGTGTAGTGGTATACTGAGTGATCAGGCAGCCTTCTTAAACCAAAGTATTGTTTAATCTTAACAGTAGGAACAAAGCATAACATAAGAGAAAAGGGTTTTAAGACAACACAAGGGCTACAAACACATCTATCTTACCTGAGGCCCTAGACAGGCCTATCATATCCCAGATCCCACAGGGTCTATTCTTCCAAACAGTTCCTCAGAAACTATATAGCCTCTGGACAGAGACAGTCGTGAACTGTTTCTAGCCCTTTTGATCTGTTGGTTCCCAGCATTAGCCAGACAAACTCTGTAACTTAGTTGGAGCCCGGAAGGTAAGCTCTTCACAGTGAATAGCTCAGGCATTGTCTCTTAACTGCCCTGAAGTGTTTACTTGGCAGTATCTTACCTCAAGTCTTTATTTCATTTCCTGCTTGTTTTTCCAACAGCCTTCTATTAAAGTAAATCAATATAGTCATACAGTAAATATCCCAATAACCAGGTCAACATACAGTATTCACAGATTACTGCAGAATGCCCCTCCCTTGTAGTAACTGCAAGTTTCAGACCACGTGACAATTACACAGCAGGTCCAAACATAATTCCAGTTTAAAGGGCAGAAATACCTATACTTACATGTGAGTTACAGTATTAACAATCTGAAGTGTAGATACGCTATAGTGTCAGAGTTGCTGCATGGTACTGTGAGTATGTTATTTCTGACCTTTAAACTGGAATTATGTTTGGACCTGCTGTGTAATTGTCACGTGGTCTGAAACTTGCAGTTACTACAAGGGAGGGGCATTCTGCAGTAATCTGTGAATACTGTATGTTGACCTGGTTATTGGGATATTTACTGTATGACTATATTGATTTACTTTAATAGAAGGCTGTTGGAAAAACAAGCAGGAAATGAAATAAAGACTTGAGGTAAGATTGTCAAGGCTGTATCCCCACTTTGAACTTTAGGGTTCAAATGTAGGGGCCTGCATGAAAACTTCTAAGCTTATCTACCAGCTTAGCTTTGGTCCGCTGCCACCATCACAAGAATTCCCTCCCTGGGAAGCCTTGAGAAACCTTTCACCAATTCCCTGGTGAACACAGATCCAAACCCCCTTGGATCTTAAAACAAGGAGAAGTCAATCTGGTTCTTAAAAAAGAAGGCTTTTTTAATTAAAGAAAAAGGTAAAAATCATCTCTGTAAAATCAGTATGGAAAATAGCTTTACAGGGTAATCAAACTTAAAGAGCTCAGAGGACCCCCCTCTGTCTTAGGTTCAAAGTACAGCAAACAAAGATACACACTCTGGTAAAAAGGTACATTTACAAGTTGAGAAAACAAAGTAAATCTAAGACGCCTTGCCTGTCTTTTACTTACTAGTTTGAAATAGGAGAGACTTGTTTAGAAAGATGGGGAGAACCTGGATTGATGTCTGGTCCCTCTCAGTCCCAAGAGCGAACCACCCCTAAAACAAAGAGCACACACACAAACCTTTCCCCCCCCAAGATTTGAAAGTATCTTGTCTCCTTATTGGTCCTTCGGGTCAGGCGTCAGCCAGGTTACCCGAGCCTCTTAACCCTTTACAGGTAAAAGGATTTGGAGTCTCTGTACACAGAGAGCTGTTACCCTTCCCTTCATAGTTATGACAGGGGTATAGGGAGATTCTTTTGGACAGTGGTTTGTTCCAGAAGGGAGATGCACTAGAGTTCAGCAGGCAATGAACAAGTGCCCAGATTAGTCACCATCACCACAACAGGCACTAATTGTCACCTGAATTGGCAGTCTCAGCACAGAGGCCAAAGGCTGAATGGGCATGGAGATAAAGTATATTTTCAGCATCATAGGTGGTCACTCCATGTCAGAGCACATCACATTAGCCAGATGTTATGGAGAAGTCTGCCCATGCTGTACCTGTTCAGTGGGTAAATACAGGATTTTGCTTTCCTTGGTTGCCAATCTGGTCCCTTTCACCTGCACTAAATTAACATATACATTTTAAAGAGAGACACAAACAAAAAAAGGGAGTAGAGGGTATCAGCTTTCTGCTCTGCTTCACGTGAACTAGGTGTGGCCTTCAGTCTTCTGCAAGTTATTAATGCAGCCTTCACTTGGACAAGGTTTAGACACACACCTGCTCTAACCTCTGTACCTTTTTATGGAGTGAAAAGATGTATATTCATATTAAATCATTCAAAATAACTAGCTTGAAACACCACCTTCTACATAAGCCTTCTCTTTCTGCACTGGATACACATGACAGATCATCTCCTGGTGAAAACTTCCAGAGGAAAACTGCACCTTTTCTTCACTCTGTGTGTGTGTGTGTGTGTGTGTGTGTGAAAGTTAATTCAGCAGGTAAGTGTGCTCTGCGTTGTATTTAAAAATCTCAAGAATGAGTTGAGGCTACACCCTGCATTTCCTGTCTGGGCCATGTGAAGGGAAGAAGCTGTAATCGCCAAGCAGAGGTTCCTGGAGCCATTCGGCCTATGTGAGGCAGAATGGCACAGAGCAGCACAATCAGCAGTGCCACTAGTTGGGAGGGAGGGGATGGAACCTGACCTTTTCCCGTGGAAGCCACCAGGTTTATCAGGCATGCCCCTTCCTAGAGAATGAGAGGATAGCCATTTGGGAGTTCGGGGGAGGATGTGCCTCCCACATCCATGCAGGACAAGGCAGAATTATGCCCTATATGGCTCAGCTTGGTGTAGCTGCAAATGCATATCAAATGGCTCTTTGTTTTCAGAGGAATCGTGTACTGCATCTCACTAGCAACTCTCCCAGAACTGCATGAGTGTGAATTGTTCAAGCTGTTCTTCACATGTCTCATCTGCAGCAGGAAGTGCTAAGGTACAGTAGGTGTGAAAATTTCACTTCAGTGCTTGCATGTAAGCTCCCATCTCACTACATTGCTAGACAATATTGCTCTTGATTTCAGTTGAGCTGATTTAGCATACCCAGGGTTGATCCGGAGTAAAAGCACAAGCCACAAAAACAGCATAAAAAATACTAGTCCAAAAAAACAACCAGCACCCAGTGTATCAATGGAGAGCTTGATCTCTGAGGTGGAGCAATGTCACTCTGTCCCAAGCCTTAAGGCTAGGGAGTAAAATGAGGGTGGTGCAAAACTAGAATAATTTTTCAAGAATGTTTTGGGTGAACATTTTTACAATTTAATTGTGGGTGATTTTGCACCTGCTAAGTTTTGCATTTCTGCAACATTTTGCAAAATCCCCTTCCTCTCTTGAAATATGCAAAAATTGATTTTTGGACCAAAAGGAATTTCCAAATGTTGAGGTTTTTGCTCTAAAATGGGACCATTTTTAGGTGAACTTTTTTTTTTTTTAATCTATTTGCAAGGCAAAAATTCTATCCAAAACTTGCATGTTTTTCACAAAAACTTACAGAACCTTTTAGAGTTAAAGATTTTATAATCTGATGATTATTTTCACTCAGCCCTAAGATAAATACAGAGGAGCCAATTCACCCCTGTGCTGCTGCTTGAGAGGAAGCAGTTTGTGCCTTCCCTATTCAGGAGCTTTGGGGGTGAGTATGGCTGCAGACACAGGTATAGAGAAGCTAGAAGGGATGCATTAAGTCATGCCACTGCTAAGACACAGAATTGCTTGGGCAAGGGTGTGTCCCCAGCCACACCCACTCTTTCCCTTAGGGATCTTGGATGCACCAGAGACAGAAAAAGAAAAGTTACTTGACTGACAGTGAATTATGACCAAAATTTTCAGAAGTGACTAGAGATTTTGGGTGCCCAACTTAAGACACCTTAAAGGGACCTGATTAAAAAAACAAACAACAAACCTCAAAACAAACCTGAGCCCAAAATTCAGGTCTCAACCTTCTCAAGTAGGGCAGCAAAAACTGAGGCACCCAAATTGTTAGCTACTTTGGAAATTCTTGGTTTTTTTGCTTTAGACAAAACAGGAAAAAACATGTTTTTGTCATGTACTGAAACTGCTTCAGGAAGGATACAGTTAATTATCTTCATCTCTGGAGTTAACTAATGAAAGGGTTAGTTTCCCTCAGTACATGTGAGTTTTGAAGAGTGGGGGTTTGCTACTTCTGAGTATGCAGAAGGTATTGCTTTTCTTTTTAATCATTTCCTAATTACTCTCTGTTTTGGACCATCTGTGATTTTTTTTACTGGCTCAACATATTGCATTTTGATCCCTCTCTTCACTAATAAACTGTGTATAGTTTGTAAATAAAGGCAGCGGTACTTTGAAAATTAGTAACTTGAGGTTATGTTTTGGACTAGTCAAAACCTTCCTGCCTCTTAGGGCTGGTCAAATTTTTCCATCAAAACTGTTTTTTTGTTTTTTTTAAAACAGAAAAATGGGTTTTAAACAAAACAAAGATTTTGGTGAAAAGTATCCACTGCCTGTGGATAATTTCACTACTTTATTGAAAAAAACAAATGCCTGACAACTGAGAAGAGTTTTATATTCATCTGAAAACTAAAATATTTCAATTGAAAATGATGCCACTGTACCTCATGGAAGTTGTACTTTGGGGGATTTAAGCTTCCATTCTCTTCTTTGGGCCGGACTCTCTTGCCAGACTACATCTCTCATGATGCACCATGGCCAGGGACTATTATGACACTCTCCCTTCCCTGCACAAATAAAGTGGAGCATTATGGGAGATGTAGTCTGGCTAAAATCCCTGGCCCATAGAAGAGAATGGGAGCATTAGATATTGGCATAGAAAGTACGCTTATTAAGTTTGCGGATGATACCAAACTGGGAGGGATTGCAACTGCTTTGGAGGACAGGGTCATAATTCAAAATGATCTGGACAAATTGGAGAAATGGTCTGAGTTAAACAGGATGAAGTTTAACAAAGACAAATGCAAAGTGCTCCACTTAGGAAG
>NW_020708288.1:0-5224 GCF_002925995.2 Terrapene triunguis
GTCTCTGTACACAGAGAGCTGTTACCCTTCCCTTCATAGTTATGACACGCCCCCCAAATCACAGATAGTGTTGGACGTTCGGTTCCACACTGGCTGTGATTTCTTCCTGGAGTTCTAGGAGAAAACAGAGTTAATAAGACACATGTACCTTTAGACATACTACTGATTATATAAAAACTAACAATATGTTTCATTCCAAGAACAATTGTTAACCAGTTAACTCTGGGAAACTTTCCCGGGAGAGTGCATCAGCCACTTTGTTAGAAGCTCCCGAAATGTGTTGTATTTCAAAATCAAAATCTTGGAGAGCTAAACTCCACCGAAGAAGTTTTTTGTTATTTCCCTTGGCGGTATGAAGCCACTGTAGCGCAGCATGGTCTGTTTGTAGTTGGAAACGCCGTCCCCAAACATATGGGCGTAGCTTTTCCAGCGCGTACACAATGGCGTAGCATTCCTTTTCGCTGATTGACCAGTGACTTTCCCTCTCAGACAGTTTTTTGCTGAGAAACACGACAGGATGGAATTCTTGATCCGGTCCTTCCTGCATTAAAACTGCTCCCACGCCTCTCTCGGAAGCATCTGTGGTTACTAGGAACGGTTTGTCAAAGTCTGGGGCCCTTAGCACAGGGTCAGACATGAGTGTTGCCTTAAGCTGGTTAAAGGCCTTTTGACACTCATCAGTCCACTGAACTGCATTTGGCTGTTTCTTTCTGGTTAGGTCTGTCAGCGGGGCGGCGATTTGGCTGTAGTGTGGTACAAATCGCCTATAATATCCGGCCAAGCCTAAGAAGGATTGGACCTGTTTCTTTGACTTTGGAACCGGCCACTTTTGGATAGCATCCACTTTGGCCTGTAGGGGATTTATAGTTCCTTGACCCACCTGGTGCCCCAGGTACGTCACTCTGTTTTGGCCTATTTGACACTTTTTAGCCTTAACAGTTAGTCCTGCCTGTCGGATGCGCTCGAAGACTTTTCCCAGGTGCTCCAGGTGTTCTGTCCATGAATCAGAAAAAATGGCCACATCATCGAGGTAGGCAACTGCAGATTCTCCCAATCCCGCTAAGAGACCATCTACAAGTCTTTGGAAGGTGGCGGGTGCATTTCGCAACCCGAAAGGGAGTACATTGAATTCATACACCCCTGCCTGGGTGACGAAGGCGGACCTTTCCTTAGCGGGTTCATCTAGTGGTACTTGCCAGTACCCTTTGGTTAAGTCTAAAGTAGAGATGAATTGGGCATGTCCCAATTTTTCCAATAGCTCATCTGTGCGTGGCATTGGATAGTTGTCAGGACGAGTTACAGCATTTAGCTTACGGTAGTCCACGCAAAAGCGTATTTCCCCATCTGGTTTGGGAACTAGAACCACTGGAGATGCCCATGCACTGTTAGAGGGGCGGATTATACCCATCTGTAGCATGTCCTGGATCTCCCTTTGTATAGCCGCTTGGGCATGAGGTGACTCCCGGTAGGGTGGGGTTCTAATTGGGTGAGCATTACCTGTGTCAATGGAGTGGTATGCCCGTTCGGTCCGTCCTGGAGTGGCTGAGAAAATCGGTGCAAAGCTTGTGCACAGCTCCTTGATCTGCTGTCGCTGCAGACGTCCCAGGGTCGTGGAGAGGTTCACCTCTTCCACGCCACCATTCCTTGTTCCTTCGTAGTAGACACCTGCAGGCCACTCCGCGTCATCTGTTTCCTGGGCTGTAAACTGGCAAACGTTTAATCCTCTGGAATAAAAGGGCTTAAGAGAATTAACATGGTATACCTTAGGCTTTATGTTGGAGGTGGGGGAGGCTATGAGATAGTTAACAGCTCCTAGGCGCTCCTGGACCGTGAATGGTCCTTCCCACGACGCTTCCATTTTATGGGCCTGGAGCGCCTTTAAGACCATGACTTGGTCTCCTACTTTGAAGGACCGTTCTCTGGAATGTTTATCATACCAGGCCTTTTGCTCTTCCTGAGCATCCTTTAGGTTTTCTTTAGCAAGGGCTAAAGAGTGTCGGAGGGTGTTTTGTAGGTTGCTTACAAAGTCTAGAATGTTAGTTCCTGGAGAAGGCGTAAACCCCTCCCATTGCTGCTTCACCAACTGTAATGGCCCCTTAACCTCGTGGCCATACACAAGTTCAAATGGTGAAAACCCTAAACTGGGATGTGGTACAGCCCTGTAGGCAAAAAGCAACTGCTGCAACACTAGGTCCCAATCATTGGAGTGTTCATTTA
Source organism: Terrapene triunguis (assembly GCF_002925995.2). NCBI lineage: Eukaryota > Metazoa > Chordata > Testudines > Emydidae > Terrapene > Terrapene triunguis. The sequence goes on from NW_020708288.1 coordinate 2,218, forward strand.
CGAATTTACGTATCATGGCCCCCAAAGTTCCGTTAAACCTCTCCACCAGACCATTGGTTTGATGGTGATGAGGGGTGGCAACCAAGTGATTCACCCCATGAGCTTCCCACAGGGTTTTCATGTTCCCTGCCAGGAAATTAGTTCCCGAATCTGTAAGGATGTCGGAGGGCCAACCTACCCTGGCAAAAATGTCTGCTAATGCCTGGCACACACTTTTAGTCTTGGTGTTGCTTAAGGGTACAGCTTCCGGCCATCGGGTAGCAAAATCCATGAAAGTCAGTACGTACTGCTTTCCTCTGGGTGTCTTCTTTGGGAAAGGACCCAGAATATCCACAGCTACTCGCTGAAATGGGACCTCAATTATGGGTAGTGGCTGGAGAGGGGCTTTAACCTGGTCTTGGGGCTTTCCCACTCGTTGGCACACCTCACAAGACCGGACATAATTAGCAACGTCCTTGCCCATTCCCTCCCAGTGGAAGGACTTCCCCAACCGGTCTTTGGTTCTGTTCACCCCAGAATGGCCACTGGGATGATCATGGGCTAAGCTCAAGAGCTTTACCCGATACTTAGTGGGAACTACCAACTGTTTTTGAGGATGCCAGTCTTCCTGGTGCCCACCAGAAAGAGTCTCCTTGTATAACAGTCCTTGTTCTACAACAAACCGGGATCGGTTAGAAGAGCTGAGAGGCGGTGGGGTGCTCCGTGCCGCCGCCCAAGCTTTCTGAAGGCTGTCATCTGCTTCCTGCTCGGCCTGGAACTGTTCCCTTGATGCTGGAGACATCAGTTCCTCCTTGGACTGTGGACTGGGGCTTGGTCCCTCTGGAAGCGATGCAGGTGCTGGGGCTGTTTCCACTGACCGTGAACCGCTGTCCGCTGGTGCACTATGTGGTATCTCAGGCTCTGGCTGAGCCTCTTGGGTAGGGTTATCTGCTGCTTCCGCCAGTTCAGGCTCGCTGGTGCCCTCTGGCATTGGAGTTGTAGACGGGTTTGCAAGCGCTGGACTCAGTGCCGGCAATGGTTCTGGTGCTGGTTGCGTTGCCAGTTCCGGTTCCGGGACTGGCTTTGGCTGGGTCTCTGGGATTGGATCCACTACGGCTGTTGCAGTCGTTGGCAGGGGATCCGGTTCCACCACCTGTGTTTGGGTCTCCGGTAACACAGACGGGGCCCTGGTGGACGGCTCAGGAACAGGGATGGGGGTGAAAGCTTGCTTAGCCTGGCTGCGGGTGACTATTCCCACCCTCTTGGCTAGCTTCACATGGTTGGCCAAGTCTTCCCCCAGCAGCATGGGGATGGGATAATTGTCATAGACTGCAAAAGTCCACATTCCTGCCCAGCCCTTGTACTGGACATGCAACTGGGCTGTAGGCAAGGTTACAGACTGTGACACGAAGGGTTGAATTGTCACTGTAGCCTCCGGGTTGATGAGTTTGGGGTCCACTAGGGATTGGTGGATAGTTGACACTTGTGCCCCAGTGTCCCTCCAAGCGATAACCTTCTTTCCGCCCACTCTCAAGGTTTCCCTTCGCTCCGAGGGTATGAGAGAGGCATCTGGATCTGGGGATCTTTGGTGTGATTGGGGTGTAATGAACTGTAATCGGTTAGGGTTCTTGGGGCAGTGAGCCTTTATATGCCCCAGTTCATTACATTTAAAACATCGCCCTGCTAAGGTATCACCGGGGCGATGTTGGTTGATGGAGACTGGTGTGGTGGGGTGAGAAGGCGTCTGGGGTTTCCCTTGGGATGTGGGTGGGGCCTTGGGTTGTCCCCGGTGGTAAGGTTTTGTTTCGGCTTGCCCCTTCTGATATTCGCTCCAACTGCTACTAGCTTTTTTCTTTTCTGTCACCTCCACCCATTTGGCTCCAATCTCCCCCGCCTCGGTTACAGTTTTGGGCTTCCCATCTAGGATGTACCTTTCTATTTCCTCAGGAACACCCTCTAAAAACTGCTCCATTTGCAATAGGAAGGGCAACTCTTCCGTAGATTTAACATTTGCTCCTGATATCCAGGCATCCCAATTTTTCCCAATGTGGTAGGCATGTCGGGTAAATGACACATCGGGTTTCCACCTTAGGGCTCTGAACCGCCGACGGGCATGCTCAGGTGTTAGCCCCATTCTGATTCTGGCCTTGTTTTTAAAAAGTTCATAACTGTTCATGTGTTCCTTAGGCATTTCAGCCGCCACCTCTGCTAAGGGTCCACTGAGCTGCGGCCTCAGCTCTACCATGTACTGGGGTGGAGGGATGTTGTATCCAAGGCAGGCCCTTTCAAAATTTTCTAAGAAGGCCTCAGTATCATCGCCTGCCTTGTAGGTAGGGAATTTCCTGGGATGGGAAGTGGTACCTGGAGAGGAGTTGTTAGGATGGTCTGATGCACCCTGCCTAGTCCTTGCTGCTTCCAGTTCCATCTCTTTTTCTTTCAGCTCCATCTCTCTCTTGTGGGCCGCCTCTTTGGCTTTCTCTTCTCTGTCTCTCAGCTCTATCTCTCTCTTGCGGGCCGCCTCTTTGGCTTTCTCTTCTCTGTCTCTCAGCTCTATCTCTTTTTCTTTCAGCTCCATAGCTCTCTTGTGGGCCTCCTCTTTAGCTTTTTCTTCTTTGGTAGTCATTTTCCTGGTTTTCTTGTGCTGGGTCACACCCCTCTGCAGTTGACTGAAATTGGGATGTACTTAGCTCTGGCTGCTGCTGAGTTAACAGAGACTTTCTAACAAGCTACTCCCGAGGATGTAAAAAGAAAAAAAAAACAATTCAACTTGTAAATTATCTTTACCAGTCAGTCAAAGTTTGCTCCCTTTGAACCCTTCTCTTAACAAAGGACCTCGTTAAAAAAAACTTAACACCTCTGCCTTCAGGCAAGGAGAGATAAGATATGCATCTACCTTCAGCTCTGCTTTCTAAGCAGCTAGAAGAAAAAAAAATCTCTTACTGGCTTTTGGGTCTAAAACTATCTCCACCGCTATGCCACCATGTCAAGGCTGGATCCCCACTTTGAACTTTAGGGTTCAAATGTAGGG
>NW_020708289.1:0-2834 GCF_002925995.2 Terrapene triunguis
GGCTTAAGAGTGACCTGGTGGAGCTGTGCAAGCAGAGGGGGGTGTGCATTGGGAGGCTCACCAAAGACCAGCTCATTGCCCAGCTGGAGAAGCAGGATCGCGCGAATGAACTGATCCCTGTCTCTGAGGGAAGCAGCCGGGCAGATGCAGCGCAGGCCCCAGAGTCTGTCCCAGCTGGGAGTGGTCAGCCGGCTGCTGAGGGCTTCCCGAGACCCCCCCTTCCTATGCCTAGGGGAAGGGTGGGGAGGAGCCCAGCAAATACCGAGGGCGCAGTGACCCCCCCGGCCAGCAGGGGGTCCTCCCGGCCACGCTCGCCGGCCAGCAGGGGATCCTCCCGGCCACGCGCGGCATCCGTGGAGCGGAATGGGCTGGACTGGGAGAGAGAGCTAAAACTGAGAGAGCTGGAGGATCGTGAACAACAGAGACAGCATGAACAGGAGGAGAAAGAGAGACAGAGGCGTCATGAACGGGAGGAGAATGAGAGACAAAGGCAGCATGAAGAAAGACAGCGTCAGCATGAACGGGAGGAGAATGAGAGACAGCGTCAGCAGGAACTGGAGCTGGCGAGGCTGAAGGACCGCGCGACCCCGGCTGCGGTGAGTGAGGGGGGACCCAGGACTGCACGGAGCTTTGATAAGTGCATCCTGGCCCCACGTAAGGAGGGGGAGGACATGGATGACTTCCTGGAGGCCTTTGAGACGGCCTGCGAGCTGCACCGGGTTGATCCTGCGGACAGACTCCGGGTTCTCACCCCCTTACTGGACCCCAAATCCGTGGCATTGTACCGCCAACTGGACGAGGCGGAGAAAGGGGACTATGAACTCTTCAAAAAGGCCCTGCTACGTGAGTTTGGGCTGACTCCTGAGATGTACCGGGAAAGGTTCCGGAGTCAGGATAAAACCCCTGAGATCTCATATCTGCAACTAGCCGTCCGCATGGAGGGATACGCCAGCAAGTGGGCTGATGGGGCCCAGACAAAGGAGGACCTGGTTAAACTGCTGGTATTGGAGCAACTGTATGAGCGGTGCCCATCCGACCTGAGGCTGTGGTTGGTGGACAAAAAACCAGAGAACCCGCGACATGCAGGCCGGCTGGCCGATGAGTTTGTGAAGAGCCGGTCAGGGGCTGGCAGGGAGGAGTCCCAAAGGAGCAGGCCCGCCGCGATGCAGAGAGAGAGTCACCCGGGTACTTCCCAAAAGGGGAATGTGGGGAATCCCCTCCCATGGGAAATGCCCAGGGTCAGGGACAACCGACCGGCTCGAGGGGACACCTGGGACATGGTCTGCTATCACTGTGACCAGAGAGGTCACATACGGGCCCAGTGCCCCAGACTCAGGGACAGACTGAGCAGACCAGACCCACCGAGGGTTGACTGGGTAGAGACCCAGCCGGGCGAGAGGCGGCACTCCCAGGGAAGGGGGGCTGGCAGAATACCACCTGCTAAGGAGGAAGGAGAGCTCCAGGCCAGCTCCTCTGGGGGGCTGGATGCTCCAGACTCAGGGTTTTTGGTTTATACGGTGGGCGCGGGGCGGTCCCTCCGGAGAGAGTACCTTGTTCCCCTGGAGGTGGATGGGAGGAAGGTCGATGGATACTGGGATACGGGCGCAGAGGTGACACTGGTCCGGCCCGAGGTGGTGGCCTCAGATCGGATGGTGCCCAACACCTTCCTGACTCTGACGGGGGTGGGTGGGACCCCATTCAAGGTACCTGTGGCGAGGGTACGCCTGAAGTGGGGGCCCAAGGAGGGCCCCAAGGACGTGGGGGTACACCCGTATTTGCCCACTGAGGTGTTGATGGGGGGGGGACCTGGAGGACTGGCCAAGCAACCCCCAGAATGCACTGGTTGTGACCCACAGTCAGAGCCGGCGAGGAGCACTGCGCCCCGACCTTGGGGAGGGTGCCTTGCCCGAGGCGCAGGACCCTAACCTGGTGGGGAGGGAACGCCCAGGGACACGGCTCAGGGAGGCTGCAGCTTCAGACCCAGCCGGCGAGAGAGAGCAGGTGGCCATCCCTGTCCCAGCGGCTGAGTTCCAGGCCGAGGTGCAAAAAGATCCCTCCTTGCGGAAGATAAGGGACCTGGCCGACCTCGGTGCGGTACAGACCATGGGGAGAGGTGGCCGAAAAAGGTTCCTGTGGGAGAAGGGGTTCCTGTACCGAGAATGGGCTCCCCCAGGGAAGATGGAGTCAGGGGGGATCAGGAGGCAGCTGGTGGTACCCCAGAAGTATCGCCGCCAGCTGCTGTACCGGGCCCATGACATCCCCCTCTCAGGGCACCAGGGAACCTGGCGTACCCAGCAGAGGCTGCTACGGAGCTTTTACTGGCCGGGGGTCTTTGTTACTGTCCGGCAGTACTGCCGATCCTGTGACCCCTGTCAGAGGGGGAGGAAGGCCCGGGACAAGGGGAAAACGGCTTTAGGACCCGTGCCCAGCCTAGAGGAGCCTTTCCGGAGGGTGGCCAAGGTTAAAAGGGGGGCCCTGAACCAAGAGAGCCCGAAGCACAGACCTCCAGACTGGAGCGCTGGGAGAAGACCCCAGCCCAGTTGGAACCCCAGGGGTATTGGGGTGGGGAAAGGGCACAGGCCGCATAACCCTTCACACATGCGAACTGTGAGTGCCACCGAGCAACCCCGACCTAAGAGGGGGCGTGAAACTGGAAGGGCCTGGTGTAATTCTCACCAAGGAATGGGAGGGATGTTGGGGCATCCATGGGAACGGGGGTAGGTTCGAACTTCCCCGGGTCACTGGCTAAAGTGACCCCGCTCAGTTCGGTCTCGGAGGGGGGAGAGATGTGACGAACTGAGACTGTTCTTAAAGTAGTCTGTGAATGCTGACAG
>NW_020708290.1:0-7603 GCF_002925995.2 Terrapene triunguis
TGAACCCGGCCCTTGCTGCTATCACTTGGCCTGGCAGAAGGGTTACATTTTTGGGGGCTCGTCCGGGATATCTGGGTCAGTACCCCTCGCAAGCACATCTTGGGTGATTCATTAACTTGGGAAAACCTAAAAATCTTCTTGTTGTTGTTTTGATCTGATATATTTGAAAAAAAAAACTACAGTTTGTATAATGGCCCTACACTTGCTAGAGGACTGGTGCAAGGGGATGAATATTAACCCTAGGAACTGTATCTTGGTAACGGGGGTGCCGGAGGCGTTTGATGAGGGTGCAATAGAACCTATCTTAAGGGTATCCACTGAGTACCTGAGTAAGTGCAAAATGCGTGGGCGCATGTTTGTGAGGGAGGAGGGGGCTTTTGCTGTACTGTGCGAGCTGCCATCGGCTGTGGAACCCCTACAGGTTCCAGGCACGATAGCAGTGGAAGATGGTGAGTGGACGGTAATAACCACTGGGAGCCAGCCCTCACCAGTCCCTGCCTCGGATGTAGCGTTTTTAAAGAAAATGTCGGCCTTTTTGGGGAAAGAGGGAAAGACTTTGGCCGATATGCCAGGTCTGTTGGGCCTTGACCCAGGAGTCCCACAGCGGGAGAGTGCTCCTTCACCTGATGAGTGGGTGAAGGCTTTGGGGCAAGCATTAGAGAAGGTTATGCCACCCCACCCTGAGTCAAGCCCCTATCGTAAACTGAGGTTGTTTTCTGGGGGTCCCACCCCAATACCTGGGGAGGAAGCATTTGAACCCTGGCTGGAACACACCACTGAAATGCTGCAGGAGTGGGCGGTGCCTGATGCTGAAAAGAGAAGGCGACTAGTAGAGTGCCTCAGGGGGCCAGCCCTAGATGTGATTCGCACCCTGAAGCTCAGTAACCCTGGGGTCAAGGTGAAGGACTGCCTAGAGGCCCTTGATCATGCCTTCGGGAGAACCGAGGGCTCAGATGATGTCTATTGCAAGTTCCTCAATGCCAGGCAACAAAAGGGAGAGAAGGTTTCTGCCTATATCCAGAGGTTGGAGAAACTATTGCAGAGAGCCATCATGAGGGGAGCAGTGGCAGTGGGGCAAATGGACCGGACTAGATTGGCTCAGATTGTGAGAGGAATTCAATATCAGAACCCAATCCTTCTCCACCTCCGATTAAGAGAACGGCAAGATAATCCACCGAGTTACTCTCAGCTGATAAAAGAGGTCCGAGAGGAAGAAGAGAGGCAGGCAGCTGGTGAGGTTTGGGAGGTGCAGCCACACCAGGCGACTGGCACCACATCCATCCGAACGCCCAAGGCACTGATGGTGAATCCTCAAGAGGAACTTACCCAACGAGTGCAGGTCCTGACACAGAAAGTGGCTGAATTAGAGAATACCATTGATTCAGCAAATACTTCAAGGTACAAGGAACCCTCCGCTACCACGGTCCAGAAGACTACATTTAGAACCTCTGCCCCACGGAGGCAACAAGGGAAAGGACAATCCTTCTTCTGCTACCGGTGTGGCCAGGGCGGGCACATTGCTGCAAGGTGTCAGAATGCAGAGAATCCCACGCTAGTATATCAAAAGCTGAGGACCACCTGGGGAAAGTCGGGAAACGGCCCCAGGGCCTGGGAAGGGAGCCGCCTAGGCCTACAGGGTGTGGAGGCTCCCCTGGAAAGAACCATGCAGCCCGAATCCCACCAGGATTGATAGGACCCCGAGCGGAGGTAACTATAAAGGTTGAAGGGACAGAATGTAGAGCAGTGCTTGACACAGGATCCCAAGTGACTATCATATTCCAGTCTTTCTACCAGCAGATGCTTAGGCACCTGCCTATACGGCCCCTGACAGGGCTCGGCCTGTGTGGCCTCAGCATGGATGAATACCCCTATCAGGGGTATGTCATAGTACACCTGGAATTCCCAGAAGAGATTGCTGGGGTAAGACAGGAGGTGGACACTGCTGCTTTAATATGCCCTGACCCTAAAGGAGCCTCTGATGTGTCCGTGCTAATAGGGACCAACTCCAGCCTCTTTAAGGTACTTGCCGATTACTGCAGACAGCGAGCAGGGGACCAATATCTGAACACCTTGGTGATACACACACACTGTGCCGCAGCCTACAGAAAAATTGAGGACACAAGAAAAGTGATGCCTGATTTGCCAGTGGGAGCATTGAGGTATGCGGGCCCGGTCCCCTTAGTGGTTCCTGCAATGACAGAAAGGGAAGTGATTGTCATGAGTACCTGCCTAAAAGACAGTAAGGGAACATTAGCAATGGTAGAGCAGCCGACCGAGGGAGGGCTCCCAGAAGGAGTGCTGGTTCTCAGTGGAGTCATAACCCTACCTGCTGAAGCCCAGGAAGAGGTGACTATACTGATTGCTAATGAAACACGCCGTGACGTGTTTGTAAAACCAGGGCAGAAGATTGCAGACATCTTTGAGCCTGAAACCATTGTGAGACCCCAGTGTGAAGCTGAAGTTCCAGTGATGGACCCCGCAAAGTTTGACTTTGGGGACTCACCATTGCCTGAGGAGTGGAAGGATCGCCTGCGGAAGAAGCTTTGTGAGAGATCCAAGGTATTCTCACTGCATGAGTGGGACGTGGGATGTGCCAAAGGAGTGGAACACCACATCAGGCTACAAGATCCCCGACCCTTCCGGGAGAGATCTAGGAGGATTGCTCTCTCTGAGATGGAAGACGTACGCCATCATCTTCAAGAGCTGATCGCGAATGGTATCATTACAGAGTCCCGAAGTCCCTACGCCTCTCCCATTGTGGTGGTTCGTAAGAAGAGTGGGAAAATCCGGATGTGTATTGACTACCGCACCCTAAACAGGCGCACTACAGTTGACCAATACACCATGCCTCGAGTACAAGATGCCTTGGACTGTTTGCTGGGCAGCCAGTGGTTCTCTGTGTTGGACCTTCGGAGTGGATACTACCAGATCCCTCTGGGAGAAGAAGATAAGGAGAAGACAGCCTTCATCTGCCCGTTAGGGTTCTACCAGTTCGAACGCATGCCCCAAGGGATTTCCGGGGCACCTGCCACATTTCAACGTCTTATGGAGAAAGTCGTGGGAGACATGAACTTACTGCAAGTGTTAGTTTACTTGGATGACCTGATTGTGTTTGGAAGAACCTTGGAGGAGCATGAAGAAAGACTTCTTAAAGTGCTTGATAGGTTGGAGGCGTATGGTTTGAAGCTTTCAATTGACAAATGCCAGTTCTGCCGAACCTCAGTGAAGTATGTGGGTCACATCGTGTCCCAGGAGGGTGTGAGTACTGATCCTGACAAAATAGAAGCACTCACTACCTGGCCACATCCAAGTAACTACAGAGAACTCAAGACCTTTCTTGGATTTAGTGGCTACTACCGTAGATTTGTGAAGAACTACGCTACGATTGTAAAACCCCTGAATGATCTTACCAGGGGATACCAGTCCAACAAGAACAAATCTAAGACCAAGAATAAGAGGAGGCCTCCAAAGCCTCCTGTGCAGAGACACTATGGCCCCTTCGAACCGTTTGGGCCAAGGTGGGACGAGAGATGTGAGAGGGCTTTTCAGGAAATCATTACTCGCCTAACTCATGCCCCCGTCCTAGTCTTTGCTGATCCGAGCAAACCGTTTATCCTACATACTGATGCCAGTTTGGAGGGTCTGGGAGCAGTACTGTACCAGGAAGTGGAAGGCAAACATAAACCCGTAGCCTTTGCCAGCCGAGGACTGTCTGACAGTGAAACTCGCTATCCCATCCACAAGCTGGAGTTCTTGGCCTTGAAATGGGCCATCACTGAGAAATTTCGAGACTACTTGTATGGTGCTCAGTTCCAGGTGTGGACAGACAACAACCCATTGACTTACGTGTTAACAAGTGCTAAGTTGGATGCTACCGGGCAGAGATGGGTGGCCGCCTTGGCTAGCTATGAGTTCAGCATTCAATACCGATCAGGGAGAAGCAATGTAGATGCAGATGCATTGTCCAGGCGTCCGCAGGCACCTGAAGTGGCTATGATACCCATGGATGGAGTGAGGGCTATTTGCAGTGTGAGTCGCCGAGAGCCAGAGGCCCATGAGAGCCTTCATGGATGTGTTGCTGAAGCTTTGGGCCTGCCCCCTGACTGCGTGCCTTCTGCGTCTGTGAACTATATTGCATTGGACCAATCTCCCTTGCCCGTGCTCAATGCGGCTGACTGGCAAGAGGCCCAGCTGCAAGATATTGACATTCGTGATACACTACTTGCCAAAAGGGAGGGGCGAAGCCCAGCTGCGGTTGTCCCCCCTAACCCGGAGGGTAAACTACTATTGAGAGAATGGACCAAACTAAAACTGATCCAGGGAGTGTTACATCGAATGACCACCGACCCTTTACAAAAGCAACGAGCACAACTAGTGCTGCCAAAAGAGTACAGAGCCCTGGCCATGAGGGCCCTGCATGATGACTTCGGACATTTAGGGATGGAGAGGACCCTGGAACTTCTTCGTAGTAGATTCTATTGGCCCCGGATGGCTGAAGATGTTCGTAGGAAATGTGAGACTTGCGCTCGATGTGTTCAAAGGAAGACTCTGCCCACGAGGGCTGCATATCTCAAGAACATCACCAGCACCAAACCTTTGGAACTGGTATGCATCGATTTCTTGTCTTTAGAAGTAGACAAGAGGAATATTGGGAACATTCTAGTAGTGACTGACCATTATACGCGATATGCGCAGGCATATCCCACGCGTGATCAGAGGGCCACCACTGTCGCTCGAGTACTGTGGGAAAAATATTTTTCAGTTTATGGATTCCCAGCCCGGATACACTCGGATCAGGGGCGGGACTTTGAGAGTCACCTTCTGAAGGAGGTGCTGAGGATAGCGGGAATTAAGAAGTCTAGAACAACGCCTTATCACCCGCAAGGTGATCCTCAGCCAGAGAGGTTCAACCGAACCCTATTAGATATGTTGGGGACTTTGCGACCAGAGCAGAAAGCAACCTGGAGCCAACATGTTGCATATCTGGTGCACGCCTACAACGCCACAAAGAACGATGCTACGGGGGTCACCCCATATCTCTTAATGTTTGGGCGAGAACCAAGATTACCCATAGACCTGTGCTTTGGTGTATCAGAGGATGGAGATAGCTATGAAACTCATCAGCAATATGTATCCCGACTGAGAGAAAAGCTGCGGGATGCTTATCACTTAGCTACATCTGCGGCTCGGAAGAACGCAGACCGCAACAAACATCGATATGATGCTAGGGTACGTCTGCAAGAACTCCAGCCGGGGGACAGAGTCCTGCTGCGAAATTTGGGTATTGCTGGCAAACACAAGATAGCTGACAGATGGAAGGCAATACCTTACTTGGTGATGGAAAAGCTAGGGGACCTGCCGGTCTACAAGATCAAACCTGAAGAAGGTCCAGGGCAGACAAAGACAGTGCATAGAAACCTTTTGCTCCCGGTGGGGGAATTGGTAGGCACCTCGTATGAGATGGGCCACAACAGGGCAACTGGGCAGAATGAAGGTGCTGGACCAAAGCCGCCCTCCAACGTGGACAGCCAGCCCCCTGCAGCTAACCTACCCCCATGCAGCACATCCGAGAGTGAGTCTGAGGAGGAAGACACAACCATGGTGTATCCTGGGATGGAGACAAGATTTCAGTCTCGATCAGCTGGATCAAAAGAGAGCTCCTCCTCTTCTGCCCTAAACCCCATGGCAGAAGTATTGAGGCCCATTCCTGACACCCCTGAGCCACTGGTGGGACCCCCATGTGATGACACACCCAGGTTATTGGACAGTGGAGACATACAGGTGGAGGATGTCCTGGGCACCTTGGACCCTCCACTGTTAGAACTAGAAATGCAGGGGCCTATACCAATAGCTGAGGGGCCCTCAAAGGAAACTTCTCCATCCATCGTTCAAGAGGCTGTCCCCCCTACCACGGCAACAGAGATTCTCAATAGACGAGACAGGGTAATAAGGCCAGTAAAACGGTTGACTTATGATGCACCTGGGGTGACTAGTGAGGAACCAATATGTTTAGCACACAGGCTTGTGGAAGCTAGAGTGGGCTATCTGAGGTCCTTTGGAGGGAACCAGTGAGCTGGTATAATAGGGAGTGTGATTTGTCGGGACGACAAATTCTCGGCTGGGGGGAGGATGTAAGCAGAGTCAGGATGAGCTCTACCCTGACATCTGGTGGTGAAGTATGGCGAGTGTGGAAAAGAACTCCAGGGGCGGATCTCGTTTGCATAGGCACACCCACACGCCTAGCATGAGCCCACAGCAACCAAAAGTGGTTACTTTGGCTGGTGTGGGATCCCCAGTTTCTCTGTTATTGGGGCAGGAAGAATAAAGTTTTGTTACCCTGATTCTGTGAATCAAGGCCAGTGGAACTGTTGTATGACAGAAGGACTGAGTGAATCCGTCACCATTACCTAAGTAGCATTTGCTTGTCAAGGGGCATGGGTTACAAAACCCAGTGAATTGAGAGAGGTTGGGGGCAGGTATTGGTACCTGGTGGTGTGGGGCCCCTGCGTGAGCCTGAAACACCAATTGCACCTTCTCCTCTCTCCACTGTTGAATGTCAGAGCTAACTTTGATTCCCTTAGGAGTCTAGTTACAGGCTGCTGAGCTGAGTTCACTTTGGGCCACTAGTGCACCAGCACTGGGGCTCCCCTACTATGAGCTGAAATCACTATGAGCTGAAATCACTATGAGCTGAAATCACAAAAGAGCTAAAGTTACTAAGAGCTGAGATCACTGAGGCTGTGTTAACTAGTGGGGGAGCCTGAATTGCTAAGCGGCTGGCGGAGCAGTTTGCGGGGACGACTGGAGGAGCAGCTAGCCGAGTGGAGCCTCGCGGGGACGGCAGAGCAGAGCAGAGCGGAGCTGAGCGGCTCACAGGTCGGTGAGCGGAGCAGAGCAGCTGGAGGAGCAGCTGGCAGAGCGGAGCCTTGCGGGGACGGTTGGAGCGGAGTGGAGCCGGGCGGCTCACAGGTCGGTGAGCGGAGCAGAGCAGAGCGGTTCGTGGGACGGCAGGAGCGGCTCACGGGACAGCAGGTGGAGTGGAGCGGCTCGTGGTGAAGGCTGCGGCGGAACCCCACGGAGAGGCGGCCGGTTGGTCTCGGATCACGTAAGGTGCCCCTTAACACCCTGCGCCCCTCCCCCCTGAACTCTGGGGCTGCACTGACCAGGGACAGAGACTTTGGGGGGTTGTTGGACTTTTGGGACTTTGGTGATTCTTGGGTTGCTGGACCCAAGAGACTTTGGGGTTCTTGGACTTTTGGGACTTTGGTTGCTGGTTTCAAGAACCAACGGGAAAGGACACGGCCCAATTTGCTGGGGTGGGTCTTCGCTCATGGTTTGGTCTATGAACTCTAGTTGTGGTGTTTTCCCAATTTAATGCTATGTCGTTTACCTCCTGTTATTAAACATTTTTCTGCTACACCGAGGCTCTGTGCTTGCGAGAGGGGAAGTATTGCCTCTTCGAGGCGCCCAGGGGTGTGTGTAAGATTTTCCCAGGTCACTGGGTGGGGGCTCGAGCTGGTTCTGTGTCACGCTGTTGGGAAGGGACCCCTATGTACTGAACCCGGCCCTTGCTGCTATCACTTGGCCTGGCAGAAGGGTTACA
>NW_020708291.1:0-5388 GCF_002925995.2 Terrapene triunguis
GGGGGGATGGTTAATTTCTCCTTGTTTTAAGATCCAAGGGGGTTTGGATCTGTGTTCACCAGGGAATTGGTGAAAGGTTTCTCAAGGCTTCCCAGGGAGGGAATTCTTGTGATGGTGGCAGCGGACCAAAGCTAAGCTGGTAGATAAGCTTAGAAGTTTTTATGCAGGCCCCTACATTTGTACCCTAAGGTTCAAAGTGGGGATACAGCCTTGACATGGTGGCACAGCGGTGGAGATCGTTTTAGACCCAAAAGCCAGTAAGAGATTTTTTTTCCTTCTAGCTGCTTGGAGAGCAGAGCTGAAGGTAGATGCATATCTTATCTCTCCTTGCCTGAAGGCAGAGGTGTTAAGTTTTTTTTAACGAGGTCCTGTTAAGAGAAGGGTTCAAAGGGAGCAAACTTTGAACTGGTAAAGGTAATTTACAGGCTGAATTGTTTTTTTTTTCTTTTTACATCCTCGGGAGTAGCTTGTTAGAAAGTCTCTGTTAACTCAGCAGCAGCCAGAGCTAAGTACATCCCAGTTTCAGTCAACTGCAGAGGGGTGTGACCCAGCACAAGAAAACCAGGAAAATGACTACCAAAGAAGAAAAAGCTAAAGAGGAGGCCCACAAGAGAGAGATGGAGCTGAGAGACAGAGAAGAGAAAGCCAAAGAGGAGGCCCACAAGAGAGAAATGGAGCTGGAAAAAGCCAAACAGGAGGCCCATGAAAGAGAAGAAAAAGCCAAACAGGAGGCCCATAAAAGAGAGATGGAGCTGAAAGAAAAAGAGATGGAACTGGAAGCAGCAAGGACTAGGCAGGGTGCATCAGACCATCCTAACAACTCCTCTCCAGGTACCACTTCCCATCCCAGGAAATTCCCTACCTACAAGGCAGGCGATGATACTGAGGCCTTCTTAGAAAATTTTGAAAGGGCCTGCCTTGGATACAACATCCCTCCAACCCAGTACATGGTAGAGCTGAGGCCGCAGCTCAGTGGACCCTTAGCAGAGGTGGCGGCTGAAATGCCTAAGGAACACATGAACAGTTATGAACTTTTTAAAAACAAGGCCAGAATCAGAATGGGGCTAACACCCGAGCATGCCCGTCGGCGGTTCAGAGCCCTAAGGTGGAAACCCGATGTGTCATTTACCCGACATGCCTACCACATTGGGAAAAATTGGGATGCCTGGATATCAGGAGCAAATGTTAAATCTACGGAAGAGTTGCCCTTCCTATTGCAAATGGAGCAGTTTTTAGAGGGTGTTCCTGAGGAAATAGAAAGGTACATCCTAGATGGGAAGCCCAAAACTGTAACCGAGGCGGGGGAGATTGGAGCCAAATGGGTGGAGGTGACAGAAAAGAAAAAAGCTAGTAGCAGTTGGAGCGAATATCAGAAGGGGCAAGCCGAAACAAAACCTTACCACCGGGGACAACCCAAGGCCCCACCCACATCCCAAGGGAAACCCCAGACGCCTTCTCACCCCACCACACCAGTCTCCATCAACCAACATCGCCCCGGTGATACCTTAGCAGGGCGATGTTTTAAATGTAATGAACTGGGGCATATAAAGGCTCACTGCCCCAAGAACCCCAACCGATTACAGTTCATTACACCCCAATCACACCAAAGATCCCCAGACCCAGATGCCTCTCTCATACCCTCGGAGCGAAGGGAAACCTTGAGAGTGGGCGGAAAGAAGGTTATCGCTTGGAGGGACACTGGGGCACAAGTGTCAACTATCCACCAATCCCTAGTGGACCCCAAACTCATCAACCCGGAGGCTACAGTGACAATTCAACCCTTCGTGTCACAGTCTGTAACCTTGCCTACAGCCCAGTGGCATGTCCAGTACAAGGGCTGGGCAGGAATGTGGACTTTTGCAGTCTATGACAATTATCCCATCCCCATGCTGCTGGGGGAAGACTTGGCCAACCATGTGAAGCTAGCCAAGAGGGTGGGAATAGTCACCCGCAGCCAGGCTAAGCAAGCTTCCACCCCCATCCTTGTTCCTGAGCCGTCCACCAGGGCCCCGTCTGTGTTACCGGAGACCCAAACACAGGTGGTGGAACCGGATCCCCTGCCAACGACTGCAACAGCCGTAGTGGATCCAATCCCAGAGACCCAGCCAAAGCCAGTCCCAGAACCGGAACTGGCAATGCAACCAGCACCAGAACCATTGCCAGCACTGAGTCCAGCGCTTGCAAACCCGTCTACAACTCCAATGCCAGAGGGCACCAGCGAGCCTGAACTGGCGGAAGTAGCAGATAACCCTACCCAAGAGGCTCAGCCAGAGCCTGAAATACCACATAGTGCACCAGCGGACAGCGGTTCACAGTCAATGGAAACAGTCCCAGCACCTGCATCGCTTCCAGAGGGACCAAGCCCCAGTCCACAGTCCAAGGAGGAACTGATGTCTCCAGCATCAAGGGAACAGTTCCAGGTCGAGCAGGAAGCAGATGACAGCCTTCAGAAAGCTTGGGCGGCGGCGCGGAGCACCCCACCGCCTCTCAGCTCTTCTAACCGATCCCGGTTTGTTGTAGAACAAGGACTTTTATACAAGGAGACTCTTTCTGGTGGGCACCAGGAAGACTGGCATCCTCAAAGACAGTTGGTGGTTCCCACTAAGTATCGGGTAAAGCTCTTGAGCTTAGCCCATGATCATCCCAGTGGCCATTCTGGGGTGAACAGAACCAAAGACCGGTTGGGGAAGTCCTTCCACTGGGAGGGAATGGGCAAGGACGTTGCTAATTATGTCCGGTCTTGTGAGGTGTGCCAACGAGTGGGAAAGCCCCAAGACCAGGTTAAAGCCCCTCTCCAGCCACTACCCATAATTGAGGTCCCATTTCAGCGAGTAGCTGTGGATATTCTGGGTCCTTTCCCAAAGAAGACACCCAGAGGAAAGCAGTACATACTGACTTTCATGGATTTTGCTACCCGATGGCCGGAAGCTATACCCTTAAGCAACACCAAGGCTAAAAGTGTGTGCCAGGCATTAGCAGACATTTTTGCCAGGGTAGGTTGGCCCACCGACATCCTTACAGATTCGAGGACTAATTTCCTGGCAGGGAACATGAAAAACCTGTGGGAAGCTCATGGGGTGAATCACTTGGTTGCCACCCCTCATCACCATCAAACCAATGGTCTGGTGGAGAGGTTTAATGGAACTTTGGGGGCCATGATACGTAAATTCATAAATGAACACTCCAATGATTGGGACCTAGTGTTGCAGCAGTTACTTTTTGCCTACAGGGCTGTACCACATCCCAGTTTAGGGTTTTCACCATTTGAACTTGTGTATGGCCGCGAGGTTAAGGGGCCATTACAGTTGGTGAAGCAGCAATGGGAGGGGTTTACGCCTTCTCCAGGAACTAACATTCTAGACTTTGTAAGCAACCTACAAAACACCCTCCGACACTCTTTAGCCCTTGCTAAAGAAAACCTAAAGGATGCTCAGGAAGAGCAAAAGGCCTGGTATGATAAACATTCCAGAGAACGGTCCTTCAAAGTAGGAGACCAAGTCATGGTCTTAAAGGCGCTCCAGGCCCATAAAATGGAAGCGTCGTGGGAAGGACCATTCACGGTCCAGGAGCGCCTAGGAGCTGTTAACTATCTCATAGCCTCCCCCACCTCCAACATAAAGCCTAAGGTATACCATGTTAATTCTCTAAAGCCCTTTTATTCCAGAGGATTAAACGTTTGCCAGTTTACAGCCCAGGAAACAGATGACGCGGAGTGGCCGGCAGGTGTCTACTATGAAGGAAAAAGGAATGGTGGCGTGGAAGAGGTGAACCTCTCCATGACCCTGGGACGTCTGCAGCGACAGCAGATCAAGGAGCTGTGCACAAGCTTTGCACCGATTTTCTCAGCCACTCCAGGATGGACCGAACGGGCATACCACTCCATTGACACAGGTAATGCTCACCCAATTAGAACCCCACCCTACCGGGAGTCACTTCATGCCCAAGCGGCTATACAAAGGGAGATCCAGGACATGCTACAGATGGGTATAATCCGCCCCTCTACCAGTGCATGGGCATCTCCAGTGGTTCTAGTTCCCAAACCAGATGGGGAAATACGCTTTTGCGTGGACTACCGTAAGCTAAATGCTGTAACTCGTCCTGACAACTATCCAATGCCACGCACAGATGAGCTATTGGAAAAATTGGGACATGCCCAATTCATCTCTACTTTAGACTTAACCAAAGGGTACTGGCAAGTACCACTAGATGAACCCGCTAAGGAAAGGTCCGCCTTCGTCACCCAGGCAGGGGTGTATGAATTCAATGTACTCCCTTTCGGGTTGCGAAATGCACCCGCCACCTTCCAAAGACTTGTAGATGGTCTCTTAGCGGGATTGGGAGAATCTGCAGTTGCCTACCTCGATGATGTGGCCATTTTTTCTGATTCATGGACAGAACACGTGGAGCACCTGGGAAAAGTCTTCGAGCGCATCCGACAGGCAGGACTAACTGTTAAGGCTAAAAAGTGTCAAATAGGCCAAAACAGAGTGACGTACCTGGGGCACCAGGTGGGTCAAGGAACTATAAATCCCCTACAGGCCAAAGTGGATGCTATCCAAAAGTGGCCGGTTCCAAAGTCAAAGAAACAGGTCCAATCCTTCTTAGGCTTGGCCGGATATTATAGGCGATTTGTACCACACTACAGCCAAATCGCCGCCCCGCTGACAGACCTAACCAGAAAGAAACAGCCAAATGCAGTTCAGTGGACTGATAAGTGTCAAAAGGCCTTTAACCAGCTTAAGGCAACACTCATGTCTGACCCTGTGCTAAGGGCCCCAGACTTTGACAAACCGTTCCTAGTAACCACAGATGCTTCCGAGCGAGGCGTGGGAGCAGTTTTAATGCAGGAAGGACCGGATCAAGAATTCCATCCTGTCGTGTTTCTCAGCAAGAAACTGTCTGAGAGGGAAAGCCACTGGTCAATCAGCGAAAAGGAATGCTACGCCATTGTGTACGCGCTGGAAAAGCTACGCCCATATGTTTGGGGACGGCGTTTCCAACTACAAACAGACCATGCTGCGCTACAGTGGCTTCATACCGCCAAGGGAAATAACAAAAAACTTCTTCGATGGAGTTTAGCTCTCCAAGATTTTGATTTTGAAATACAACACATTTCGGGAGCTTCTAACAAAGTGGCTGATGCACTCTCCCGGGAAAGTTTCCCAGAGTTAACTGATTAACAGTTATTCTTGGAATGAAACATATTGTTAGTTTTTATATAATCAGTAGTATGTCTAAAGGTACATGTGTCTTATTAACTCTGTTTTCTCCTAGAACTCCAGGAAGAAATCACAGCCAGTGTGGATCCGAACGTCCAACACTATCTGTGATTTGGGGGGCGTGTCATAACTATAAAGGGAAGGGTAACAGCTCTCTGTGTACAGAGAC
>NW_020708292.1:0-1013 GCF_002925995.2 Terrapene triunguis
AGAATATGGGGGAGCTGGGAGCCAGGACTCCTGGGTTCTATCCCTAGCTCTGGGAGGGGAGTGGGGTCTAGTGGTTAGAGCAGGGGAGCTGGGAGACAGGACTCCTGGGTTCTATCCCCAGCTCTGGGAGGGGAATAGAATCCAGCCCCTGTGCGCCACAAATCTGGACATCTGGAGCTGGGATTTTCCTCTCTCCATTGACCCCCCCCGCAAATCTGCTGAGCCCCCTGAAATTGACGTGCTTTGGGCTGGACTCTCTCTTGTTTGGGGGGGAGGGTGTTTCAATGCGGCGGCCTGTCCCACCAAGTGCTCACTCTCCAAACCATCCCTGTTTGTTTTAACTCCCTGCGGCTAACCACAATTGCCGGTCGGGGCCTGCCAGGGCCGCGGCTAGTTGGAAGATTACAGCCCTCGCTAAAAGGGTTGGGACAAATTCACCGCAGACGGCAGCTCTGTGGCAAACTCTAGGGATCCCACATAATCGCCCTGAGTTACCACATGGGCTGGGCAGACAGCAGGGGCTGGGGGAGGCAGCGAGCCAGCAGCCCCCTCACTGACTCCCTTTGGGGCCTTGAGCCGTTTTGCTTCCTGGGCCTGCCCTCGCCTCAGTTTCCCCATCGCTACAGAGCTGCAGGAGTGTGGCGCCGACGGCAAGTCAGTGGGTCTGATTCTCTTCTTCCTTACATCGGGGTAAATCAGGAGTAAGCGGTGTAAATCCGCAGCTGCGCTGGTGTAGGTGAGATCAGAATCAGGCCCAATGGGGTCTATTCGGCCGCAGGAGCTGGGATCCCATTGTTAGTTTAAGGCCGGGGATCTCAACCTTTTCCTTTCGGAGTTCCCCCCACCCTAACGCCAGCCCTGCTTGGCGGACCCCCTGAGACCTGCTTGCGGCCCCCGCAGTGGGCCCTGGACCCCTGGTTGTTTTAAGGGCTAATTAGGGTCTAAGGTCTGATGACCCTTAATCCTGCACCTCCAAATTCCCAGGATCACGTCGCGTCTACACTAAGGGTATG
>NW_020708293.1:0-1032 GCF_002925995.2 Terrapene triunguis
GGAGTGGGGTCTAGTGGTTAGAATATGGGGGAGCTGGGAGCCAGGACGCCTGGGTTCTATCCCCAGCTCTGGGAGGGGAGTGGAGTCTAGTGGTTAGAGCAGGGGAGCTGGGAGCCAGGACTCTGTGTTCTATCCCAGCTCTGGGAGGGGAATAGAACCCAGCCCCTGTGCGCCACAAATCTGGACATCTGGAGCTGGGATTTTCCTTTCTCCATTGACCCCCCCCACCCAAATCTGCTGAACCCCCTGAAATTGACGTGCTTTGGGCTGGACTCTCTCTTGTTTGGGGGGGAGGGTGTTTCAATGCGGCGACCTGTCCCAGCAAGTGCTCACTCTCCAAACCATCCCTGTTTGTTTTAACTCCCTGCGGCTAACCACAATTGCCTGTCGGGGCCTGCCAGGGCCGCGGCTAGTTGGAAGATTACAGCCCTCGCTAAAAGGGTTGGGACAAATTCACCGCAGACGGCAGCTCTGTGGCAAACTCTAGGGATCCCACATAATCGCCCTGAGTTACCACATGGGCTGGGCAGACAGCAGGGGCTGGGGGAGGCAGCGAGCCAGCAGCCCCGTCACTGACTCCCTTTGGGGCCTTGAGCCGTTTTGCTTCCCGGGCCTGCCCTCGCCTCAGTTTCCCCATCGCTACAGAGCTGCAGGAGTGTGGCGCCGACGGCAAGTCAGTGGGTCTGATTCTCTTCTTCCTTACATCGGGGTAAATCAGGAGTAAGCGGTGTAAATCCGCAGCTGCGCTGGTGTAGGTGAGATCAGAATCAGGCTCAATGGGGTCTATTCGGCCGCAGGGGCTGGGGTCCCATTGTTAGTTTAAGGCCGGGGATCTCAACCTTTTCCTTTCGGAGTTCCCCCCACCCTAATGCCAGCCCTGCTTGGCGGACCCCCTGAGACCTGCTTGCGGCCCCCGCAGTGGGCCCTGGACCCCTGGTTGTTTTAAGGGCTAATTAGGGTCTAAGGTCTGATGACCCTTAATCCCGCACCTCCAAATTCCCAGGATCACGTCGCGTCTACACTAAGGGTATG
>NW_020708294.1:0-2717 GCF_002925995.2 Terrapene triunguis
CCTGTATATGTGTGTGCTGGCAAGTGAGTAATGAAGTCTTGCAGTGACATGTGATCATGTCACCTGAACTGGAATCCATCTTTAACCTGGTGCTTTTCCAGTGAGGGGGGGTGGAAACCCAGAGGGACAAAGGATTCCCGCCTTATGCAAAAGATATATAAAGGGGTGGAAGAGAACAGAGAGGGGGAGAAGCCATCATGGAGAAGCCCCTAGATAACACCTAAGCTGGAACAAAAGCTGTACCAGGGGAAAGAATTGTGCCCAGGCCTGGAAGGTGTCCAGTCTGAGAAAAACTTACTGAAGCATCTCTGAGGGTGAGATTATCTGTATTTAGTTTGATTAGGCATAGATTTGCGCATTTTATTTTATTTTGCTTGTGACTTACTTTGTTCTGTCTGTTACTACTTTGAACCACTTAAATCCTACTGTCTGTATTTAATAAAATCACTTTTTATTTAGTAATTTACTCAGAGTATGTATTAATACCTGGGGGAGCAAACAGCTGTGCATATCTCTCTATCAGTGTTATAGAGGGCGAACAATTTATGAGTTTGCCCTGCATAAGCTTTATGCAGGGTAAAACGGATTTATCTGGGTTTAGACCCCATTGGGAGTTGGGCATCTGAGTGCTAAAGACAAGCACACTCCTGTGAGCTGTTTTTGGGTAAACTTGTAGCTTTGGGACAAGTAATTCAGACCCTGGGTCTGTGTTGAAGTGGACTGGAGTGTCTAATTCAGCAAGACGGGGTGCTGGAGTCCTGAGCTGGCAGGGAAAACAGAAGCAGGGGTAGTCTTTGCACATCGGGTGGCAGCTCCCAAGGGGGTTTCTGTGATCCAACCCGTCACAGTGGCTTGGCTTCCACCCCTTTATATATCTTTTGCATAAGGCGGGAATCCTTTGTCCCTCTGGGTTTCCACCCCCCCTCACTGGAAAAGCACCAGGTTAAAGATGGATTCCAGTTCAGGTGACATGATCACATGTCACTGCAAGACTTCATTACTCACTTGCCAGCACACACATATACAGGAAGACTCACAGGTAAATACAGCCATCTGCAGACAATGGGAGTCGTCAAGATTCCAAACCATCCTTAATGGCCCACACTTTACATAATTACAATAGGCCCTCAGAGTTACATTTTATATTTTTAGTTTTAGATACAAGAGTGGTACATTTATACAACTCAGATGATCATACTCAGTAGATTATGCACTTTGTAATGATACCTTACAAGAGACCTTTTGCACGAAGCATATCCCAGTTACATTATCTCACTTATTACCGTATTTTCTCTAAATCTATCCCAGTTACATTATATTCACTTATTATCATGTTTTTATAAAACCATATAGACTGCACAACGTCACACCCAGAATTGGCATGAGAGAGGTGAGGAGAAATACGGGCTGAAAGCCAGAATTCCTGAAGCTGGCCGTGGCGTAGTCGAGCAGGATCTGTGCACAGCTGATTGCTTTGAGATACTGGTAGTGATTTTAAGTGAGTTTTAAGTGTGGTGGCTGGAGAACAGACAAAGTGGTTACTGGTTTGTTATTTTCTGTTTGCTTATTTCGGGAAAGGGAAGTAGGGACAGAAAAGGAAGCAAAATAAGTAAGAATGAAGATCAAAAGAAGCTAAAACTACACAAGTTGCAAATTGCCCAGAAAGACTGAACAATGGGCACTGGGAATGTCTCTGTTAACTAAGAAGCCCCTGAGCTGAGTGCATCTCAGTTTCAGTGAACTGCAGATGGGTGTGGCCCAACCTCTGTCTGTGCTGAAGCTGACTGAAGTGTCTAACCTAGCAAGACAGGAGTGGAGGGGTGCCTGTTCTGGCAGGAGGGTGTTCTCTCTGGTATCCCAGTTCATCAAGCGATGGTCTCAAGGGGAGACAAATGAAAATTGATGTACAATTTGCCTGGGAAAAGGCAGACCTGGGAAAGGAAAAGGCTGCCCACCAGCCTGGACTTAAGAGACAAAGCAAGTAAGACCCAGAAGCATGACCTGGCTGTAATGGAGTGGAAGAGGTGCACAGAGACACGTATCCTGGAGCTGGAAGTTGGGGTCCTGGTGACTGCTGCGGTGGGAACAAACCCCAAGGACTCTAGCTGGAAGCAAACCCAACCTGAGTTAAAGGGGGGGGATTTTGCTTGCCAGCGAAAGGTCTCTCATAGCTGGTAGCTGTGAGCCTACAGCTGGATCAGGGTCTCTTTCCCTTTTGGGGGACACAGGAGTGTCTGCCCCATAGGGGAGCCCAAAAACGAATTTTAGGTATACTGCCTCCGCCATGGTCAGTGTCCAAGTCTCTGGCAGTAAGTTCAGGAGGAGGGTGTGACGTTGTGCAGTCTATATGGTTTTATAAAAATATAAGTGAATATAATGTAACTGGGATATGCTCCGTGCAAAAGGTCTCTTGTAAGGTATCATTACAAAGTGCATAATCTACTGAGTATGATAATCTGATTTGTATAAATGTACCACTCTTGTATCTAAAACTAGAAATATAAAACATAACTCTGAGGGCCTATTGTAATTATGTAGAGTGTGGGCTATTAAGGATGGTTTGGAATCTTGATAACTCCCATTGTCTGCAAATGGCTGTTTACCTGTGAGTCTCCCTGTATATGTGTGTGCTGGCAAGTGAGTAATGAAGTCTTGCAGTGACATGTGATCATGTCACCTGAACTGGAATCCATCTTTAACCTGGTGCTTTTCCAGTG
>NW_020708295.1:0-5213 GCF_002925995.2 Terrapene triunguis
CCAACGGACCCTTTGAAGTCCGCCTCGAGCCCCTCAGGCGGTGACAGTTTTGGCGCCCAACGTGGGGCTCGAGGCTGAAATTTAGCCTTGCCCGGATCCCTCCTGGTGGCCGACGGATTACGACGACGACCGACGCCCAGAGCGCTCACCGGTGACTTCATCGGGGGGCCTCGGCAGAGACGTGGTTTGCTCGACCCCGGAGGGCACAACGGTGCAACGCACACAGACAGTGGAGAAGCAGGGTGGGGAACCGGTCCCGTGGATAGAGCGACGGTGCAGAACCGGACCCTTGGATAAGGTAGGAACAGTCCAGTGGGGACTTTATCTGTTTTGACCTGGGGACGCCCAGAGTCTGCCTGTTTTGACCTGGGGACGCCCAGGGTCTCCCTCAGTATGGGGCAGGGACAGAGTACAGCCGGCAGGGTACAGTGTACACCCTTAGAATGCATTCTGGTGAACTGGAAGGTGTTTGGATCTGATCAGTTAATTAAAAGTAAATTGAAAAGGTTCTGTACAGTTGATTGGCCTCAGTACCAGCTGGAGTGCCAAGAAAGGTGGCCACCGGAAGGATCACTTAATTATAACACGATCCTTCAGTTGCTTTTGTTTTGTCAGAGAACAGGTAAATGGAATGAACATCTCTATGCGTATACGTTTATGGTGTTAAGAAATAGGACTGATATTTTGCTCAAGTGCCATTTGACTCCGACAGGCTCGGTAGTATTGGCTGCTAAATCCCAGAACCCTCCCACTGTTGTAATGCCAGAATCGGTGTCCCCTTTGGCTCCTCCACCCCCACAGGCTTTAGAGAGTGCCCCCCCTGTGGGATTGTATCCGTTGATTACTGAGAGTGTGGTAGCTCGGCCAGGAACGCAAGAGCGGGCAGCACAGATAGTATCTGTATTTTCGCACGTACCTTTTGACCCTGTACATCTGGCTGCTTTCAAGGCAAAGGCAGGAGAATTCTCAATGAATCCAAGCAAGTTCATTTCTTTCTTTGAAGGGTGTCTAGCAAGTTATAAGTCTGACTGGGATGATTGTAATGTACTTATGAGAACCCTGTTGTCTGAAGTGGAGCGGAATCAGGTTATAGCCAAGGCTAAGAAGAAGGAAGACAGAGAAGGCATTTAAGGTTTAAAAGGGAAAGCTATTGGACACCAGAGGTTGTACAGAGAGGAATCCTCAGAAGTGAGTGTGCTCGTCCTGGTTTGTTGCTTCAAAGCTTTGCACAGAAGTTATGTTACTGGAAAAGGTGTATAATGGCAATAAGTATGTGTTAATGGTTGGAGAAAAGGTGTATGAGTGAAGAGTGGAAGGTTCCTTTGGAAGTTAAAAAAAGTCGAAAAAGGAAAAAGAGGAAAAAGCATGAAATGAGTTAACTGAGAGAAAAATACAGCTGGCCTCAGTCCAAGGTCAGTGTTCACAGCCAAGACTTTGCTGACAACCAAGAGGAAGGGGGGGCTGAATGTGCCCAAGCTACTGTGAGATCAGCAAAATACTGCAAAGCATAATGAGGACAACAGAAGGGTTAAAAGGCAGTTTTGTTGAACAGTATTGGCTCAAGGATTTAAAAATTCCCCCACTCTGTTTTGACAGGTTTTGGCCAGAGATTTGGAGGAGTGGGATAATTCAGACAAAGCCCTCTTGTTGCAATATGTAGATGACTTGCTAATTGCTGCTGTGGGTCTAATCCCTTGTCTCAAAGCTACTGTGAGTCTCCTAAACTTTATTGGACTGCGAGGATACAGGGTATCTCAAAGCAAAGCCCAAATTGCTCTTTCAGAGGTTCAATATCTGGGATTTCACATCAGGCAGGGAGAAAGACAGCTCTCCAACGAAAGGAAGGAGGCTATCTGCCAAGTTCCAATCCCCAGCAACCGCAAAAGGCTTAGGGCATTCCTGGGCATGGCAGGCTTTTGCAGAATATGGATTCCAGAGTTTGGACTGTGGGTTAAACCTCTGTATGAATGTGTTAAGGGAGCAGAACATGACCCCTTTCATTGGTCCCCAGAAGCAGACAGGGCATTTAAAATCTTGAAAAGGAAGCTAATGGAAGCTCCAGCCCTTGGCTTGCCCGATCTATCTAAGCCGTTCCAACTGTATGTGCATGAACGAAAAGGGGTAGCTTTGGGAATGCTTACCCAGCTATTAGGTGCCTGGAAGCGTCCTGTGGCATACTTTTCTAAACAACTGGATCAAGTTTCAAAGGGATGGCCAGCCTGTTTGAGGGCGGTCGCAGCTACGGCTCTGGTGCTGGGGGAAGCGGAGAAGCTGACAATGGGAGAAGTGTGCAAGTGTATGTTCCTCATATGGTCCGAGCTTTGCTGGACACTAAGGGGGGTCTTTGGCTCACACAGGCTCGGGTTGCTCGGTACCAGGCGAAGCTGTTAGAGAATCCTGAAGTCACCCTGCAGATCTGTCCCTCCCTTAATCCAGCTACACTGCTGCCCGAGACAGAAAAGCAAGAACATGACTGTTTAGAAATCATAGATGTTCAGTATGCTAGCCGCCCAGATCTAAAAGATCAGCCACTCCCAAATGCTGACTTGGAATGGTATACAGATGGAAGTAGTACTGTTGTGAATGGGCAAAGGAGGGCTGGTTATGCCATTGTGTCTCTTCATGATACCGTGGAAGCTGAGAGTTTACCGGCAGGAACATCTGCCCAGCTTGCTGAACTAGTGGCCCTGACTCGGGCACTCGAGCTGGCAAAAGCCAAACGGGTTAATATCTTTACTGACTCAAAGTATGCTTTTGGGGTATTGCATGCTCACGCTGGTTTATGGAAACAAAGGGGAATGCTAACAGCCCAAGGCTCTCCGGTCAAGCATGGGTCTCAAATTCTCCGGCTTTTAGAGGCAGTACAACTCCCCTCAGCAGTAGCAGTGGTGCATTGCAAAGCCCATCAAAGGGAAGATCAAGATGTAACCAAGGGCAATGCCAGAGCAGACAGGGAAGCTAAGCGAGCTGCTACCCTGAAATCACCAACTGAGGAAAATGCCCAAATGCATGCCCTCATCCCATCAGTGGGTGAGCTTGCAGCCCCTCAGTACTCCCAAGAGGACAGAAACCTGGCTGACAGTCTCGGTCTCCAGGAAAAGGAGGGATGGCTTTGTTCCACAGAGGGAAAAATCCTCCTGCCCAAGGGCTTGATTCGATCAGTGTTGCAGAAACTGCATCAAACCACACACGCAGGCAGAGAGGCTCTCACCCAGCTCATGACTAAATATTTTCTAACCTCTGGACTTAAACCCCTAGCATCACAGGTACAAGCTGAATGTCTAATCTGCCAAAAGAATAACCCTCGAACAGGAGTAGCAGTGCCACCAGCCACCCTGGAACCTACCCCAGGCCCAGGATTGGTGTGGCAAATAGACTTTACTGAGTTTCCCAGGACCCAAGGATACAGGTACCTCCTTGTCTTAGTGGATCGATTCAGCGGATGGCCTGAGGCCTTCCCATGTCGCAACAACACTGCCAAGACAGTGGCTCTTAAGTTTGTCAAGGAGATCATTCCTCGCTTCGGCCTTCCTCAGTGGATGGAATCTGATAATGGAACACACTTCACATCTCAAGTGGTTCAAAAGATATCAAGTGCTCTGCAAATCCCCTGGAAACTCCACACACCCTGGCGACCACAAGCCAGTGGAGTAGTGGAACGCACAAATCAGACACTCAAGCGACACCTCTCAAAGGTCTGTCAGGAGGCCTCTCTTAAGTGGCCTGATGCCTTGCCCCTTGTGTTACTTCACATTCGTGCTCTCCCTAAGGGTAGGATAGGGCTTAGTCCCTTCGAGATTATGTTTGGAAGAGCATGGCCTATGAATGGTACCCCAGTTCTGGCAGGGGAATGGGAAATGGGGTGTGGTTTTTTTGTCTCAGTATATGTGCCCTCTGTCTGCTGTTCTTTCTTTTCTTCACAGGTACACCAAAGATTCACAGCCTCTTCTGCTGGATACTCGGGTCCACTCCCTGCAGCCTGATGACTCCGTTCTCGTGCGGACCTGGAAGGACGAGCCTCTCCAAGAGAAGTGGAAGGGACCCCACACCGTCCTGCTTGTCACCCATACAGCGGCAAAGGTCGAAGGACACAAGAACTGGATTCATCACTCTCGACTGAAAGCAGTGCCCATTCCTAAACAGTGGACTGTCCAGCCTGCGGAGAAGACTACTAATGACGATTTGGGACTTAAGCTGTTATTCAAAAGACAGTAAGGATCACTGGGAATGCGTTGTGATCTTTCTGAACAGTCACAACATACTCCTCGCGAGAACCCTGAACATTGGTTTTATTTTCTCACAGAAGGCGGACCTGGCCTGTGTATTTGGTCTTGTTATTTTTTGACTTGTTTAGTGTCAATAATTCTTATTGTACTCTGGGTATTTGGGTTTGTGGTATTAGTGCCTACAAATGGCTTCCTAATGGTTGGCATGGTAGCTGTTACAAAGGCTATCTTGCTCCTCCCCTCCGCATTCTACCCAAGGCTCCCTCCGGTCGTCCCAGGTACTATCGGTCCTTAAGAGCTACCATAGAACCAATCAGTGAAAGAGACAGGTTTGGGATGATAGCCCTCCCTTCCTATGGGGTGGGACGACTAGCCCAACTTTACAGAAGACTGTCTAAATTTCTCACCCAGTTTGCCTATGATACTCTAGCCATAGAGAAAAGCATAAGTTCTGAGCTGTACCAGCTTCGACTGCTGGCTTTACAGAACCGTCAGGCCCTAGATTATGTGTTAGCCTCACGAGGCGGGGTCTGTGCCCTTATTGGAGAAGAGTGTTGTACCTATGTCCCAGAGTTTTCACAGGACATTAACACGCACATCTTGTCAGCTGAACGGGCCTTTAATCAATGGAAGGCCCAGGAAGGGAAACCCACTATTTTGGATTCCCTTTGGGGTTGGATACCTGGTTTAGGGAAACTAGGAGATATAGGGGGAAGCATTGTTCGCATCTTGCTCACAGGTGTTGTAATATGTTTTGTTCTTATTCTTTTGGTCATTTGCTGTAAAGTGCTCATATGTAAGATTTGTACCTCCCCCTCTCCAGAGGTTCCCTTATATCCTCTCATTGATGATCCTGATTGTATGGAGCTTAATCGCATTTTGTCTTTAGAGTATGAGAAAACTCTCACAAAGGTTTGTTGAGTGTTCTCAAAGGAGGGATTGTTGGGGACCCCCTCTAGGCATAGCTACCAGGTAACTCGGGAGAGT
>NW_020708296.1:0-3359 GCF_002925995.2 Terrapene triunguis
AGGTGCCGCCCCTCTCCCTTGGCCGCCCCAAGCACCTGCTTGTTAAGTTGGTGCATGGAGCCGGCCCTGCCTATAGTGGGAGGCAGCTGCTGTCTGTGCCCCTCCAACCCTGGCTAGTGGCCAAGGTGGCCCTTGTTTGGGCAAACTCTGGGTGCATCTCCACCAAAGATTGTTATTACACTCGAACACACGTGACTCAGCTCTGGAAAAGTGGCCCACGTTGGTTCTCTTCTACCATTGCTGCTTGGGACCCCACACCCTTCCATATTAAAAGCCCCCGGTGAGGGGAGGCAGAGACAGGAACAAAAACACCTAAAAATTACTCCCAACCCACCTACCCAGAGCTGGGCTGGGGAGGGGAACCAACTGATCATGTGACTTAGCAGCAGCCTGGTTTGTTAGCATGGCAAAATGGCCATTCCACAGCGCACACTCCAGCAATGTGGAATACAGTCAGCTGCCCACTCCCCCTTTAGAGATCATGACCTGGGGGCAGCAGCTTAACAGGGAGGAGGCTCAGCAGTGGAGATGATCCATCTCCAGAAGAAACTCCTGGTTTATGGGTCATAGAGGGGTGTACTAAAGAAGTGCCCTGTCCCTCCCCACCAGAAGCCCAGTGGTTCTCAACCAGAGTTCTGGGGCCCCCAAGCAGGTTTCAGGGGGAGTCTCCAAGCAAGGCCAGCATTAGACTTGCTGGGGCCCAGGGCAGAAAGCCGAAGCCCCACCACATGGGGCTGAAGCCTGGGGCCCTGAGCCCCACCACCCGGGGCTGAAGCCTGAGCAATGTAGCTTTGTGAGGGCCCCTGTGGCATAGGACCCCAGGCAATTGCCCTGCTTGCTACCCCCCAATGCCAGCCCTGGCTTTTAGATGCAGAAAAACAGTTAGTGCGGCAAAGGTGGGCCGTGGAGTTTTTATAGCACGTGCGTGGCAGGGGGCTCAGAAGAAAAAGGCTGAGAACCTCTGCAGGAGAGCATCAGGCAGCGGTTAGCAAAAGCCTTTAGAGCCTGCTTCTGAGAAGTACCAAGCACCTACTGAGCACCTCCCACTGAGACCTTGGGGGTAGAGGATGCTCAGCACTTGTGAAACTTCGGCCTTTCCTGTTCTTCAGTGAGAGGGAGGCTGTTCAAGCCCAGTGATTCAGATGTTAATGGGGTGATGGATGAGGGGCTGCAGAAGCAGACAGCGGTCCATCTGCTTTCTCCCCCGGATGCATTGTTTCCATAGCTCAAGGTGTGGTGATAGGGTGGGTGGGGCCGGGGAGGAAGGGTTCTTCGAACTGGACGCACACTGGGGTTCCCGAGGTGCCAGAGAAGGCCCAGGATGTGCAGGGAGAGAAAGCAGACGGTGGCTCATATGAGTTGCAGACCAGTGCTGGCCACACACAAATGGGATTTGAATAAACTGGCACTGACGCAATGCACGATCAGCTCACTTCAGCTCACTTTTCCAGAACATTGTGATCTTAAGAAAGACTGGGACACCCGTAACCTGGCTTTATGCTTCTAGATACGCAAACATGAGGTACTTCTACTATGCTTCTCGGCAATGGAAATAAAGGGAACAGAGCGAGAGAGCAGGTGGGGCTTTTCTGTGAGCGAATGAGGGTCGAGATAAGGTCAGAGCTATCACGACACACAGCAGCACCCTGAATCCAGACTGAATTAGTCCGATTTTGGAGCCAGGGATTAGCCACAAAGTGGGTTGGACCATTCCCCCTTGTAATGAAATAGCTAGCCCTTCTCGCACTTTATAATCAATTATCTCCATTTCACAAGTGGGGAAACTGAGGCAGAGAGCAATTGAGGCTGGGACTGTCAAAGGCGTTTGTGGGATTTGGGCACAAATGCTCTCAGGCTCTTGGAACATATCAGCCAAAACAACTTGCTCAAGGTCACCTAGCTGGTAAGTGGGAATGCCAGATATGGTAGTCAGGGAGTCCTGGAGCTCAGGCCTGTGCTCAGACCACACTTCTCCCACCAGTCACAGAGCTGACTTGCTAAAGGGACCAGCTTGATTGTAATGCTGAGGCAGGGGATTGCGTGTAGCAGCTCTGGGGTCCAGAAGGGCCAGCGACCATACTACCATGGACAACTCCCTGAAGTCTGCCACTTGATCAGCAGTCCCAGTTCTCCGCTCTATATGACTCAGCTAGACCCATTAACCCGGGTTAGCTGAGACCATGGGCAGGCAGGGGAAGTCGCCCAAAATTCCCAGGGACTTCCCAGCTGGTGGGTCAGGGGCCAAACATTTGCCCAGTAGTAGATGACTCACGGGATAGGTATGTAGTTAGCACTCATGGAAGGTACCAGATTGCCACGGCTCTGGAGACCGATGGCCTTTGATCAGCCGCAAAACCAGCAGAGCACAGCTAGGAGCAGTGCAGCCCCACCTACCTGCCTCAAACCTCAGCTGGAGGGAGCTCAACTTCGAGGCCCTATTTAACCCTTAGACTCTCTGCTGAGAATCAGGGCTCATTTGCAGCGGCCTTGAGCGACAGGAGCCCCTGGTCCCTAGAAACTGGGCTGAAACAGAGTGTGGTTTGGCAGTACTGTATAGCTACCCTAGCAGAGCCCCCTCCTGTAGACGCACCTTATACTGACAGCAGGAGTTTTTCTGTGAGCATAGGCCAGTCGACACTAAAACATTAGGTCGATTCATGCAGCTATGTCGCTCGAGCGTGTTAAAAATCCAACCGTGTGACATACTTAAACCAACCTAAGCTGAACGGAAGAACTAAGCATAGAATATCAGGGCTGGAAGGGACCTCAGGAGGTCATCTAGTCCAACCCCCTGCTCAAAGCAGGACCAACCCCACCTAAATCATCCCAGCCAGGGCTTTGTCAAGCCTGACCTTAAAAACCTCTAAAGGAGATTCCACCACCTCCCTAGGTAACCCATTCCAGTGTTTCACAACCCTCCTAGTGAAAAAGTTTTTCCTAATATCCAACCTAAACCTCCCCAACTGCAATTTGAGACCATTACTCCTTGTTCTGGCATCAGGTACCACTCCCTGAGAAGCGGGAGCTAAACGACAGCATGTAGCAAGCGCTACAGCAGAGCGGCTGCAGTCGTTGAAGTGTAGACATAGCCAGAATAACACCACCTCCCTGAACAACATTCATGGTGCTGACAGAAGCCTTCTTCTGGTAGCACAGCTGGGTCTCCAGCAGGGCTTTTGCTGGCATAGCTGGGTCAGCTACGGAGGTGGTTTTTCCATACCCCTGACCATCACAGCTCTGCTACCAAAACTTTGTGGTGTAGACCTGGCCTGAGTTGAAGCTTTTCAAACTGGAATGCAGGAGTCTAGAAAACCATACTGTGCAATACTAAAGCACATGCCATTTCACAGAGTAAAATT
>NW_020708297.1:0-3367 GCF_002925995.2 Terrapene triunguis
AGGTGCCGCCCCTCTCCCTTGGCCGCCCCAAGCACCTGCTTGTTAAGCTGGTGCCTGGAGCCGGTCCTGCTTGTAGTGGGAGGCAGCTGCTGTCTGTGCCCCTCCAACCCTGGCTAGTGGCCAAGGTGGCCCTTGTTTGGGCAAACTCTGGGTGCCTCTCCACCAAAGATTGTTATTACACTCGAACACACGTGACTCAGCTCTGGAAAAGTGGCCCACGTTGGTTCCCTTCTACCATTGCTGCTTGGGACCCCCCACCCTTCCATATTAAAAGCCCCCGGTGAGGGGAGGCAGAGACAGGAACAAAAACACCTAAAAATTACTCCCAACCCACCTACCCAGAGCCGGGCTGGGGAGGGGAACCAACTGATCATGTGACTTAGCAGCAGCCCAGTTTGTTAGCACGGCAAAATGGCCATTCCACAGCGCACACTCCAGCAATGTGGAATACAGTCAGCTGCCCACTCCCCCTTTAGAGATCATGACCTGGGGGCAGCAGCTTAACAGGGAGGAGGCTCAGCAGTGGAGATGATCCATCTCCAGAAGAAACTCCTGGTTTATGGGTCATAGAGGGGTGTACTAAAGAAGTGCCCTGCCCCTCCCCACCAGAAGCCCAGTGGTTCTCAACCAGAGTTCTGGGGCCCCCAAGCAGGTTTCAGGGGGGGCCTACAAGCAAGGCCAGCATTAGACTTGCTGGGGCCCAGGGCAGAAAGCCGAAGCCCCACCACATGGGGCTGAAGCCTGGGGCCCTGAGCCCCACCACCCGCGGCTGAAGCTGAAGCCTGAGCAATGTAGCTTTGTGAGGGCCCCTGTGGCATAGGACCCCAGGCAATTGCCCTGCTTGCTACCCCCCAATGCCGGCCCTGGCTTTTAGATGCAGAAAAACAGTTATTGCGGCAAAGGTGGGCCGTGGAGTTTTTAATAGCACATGCGTGGCAGGGGGCTCAGAAGAAAAAGGCTGAGAACCTCTGCAGGAGAGCATCAGGCAGTGGTTAGCAAAAGCCTTTAGAGCCTGCTTCTGAGAAGTACCAAGCACCTACTGAGCACCTCCCACTGAGACCTTGGGGGTAGAGGATGCTCAGCACTTTCCTGTTCTTCAGTGAGAGGGGGGCTGTTCAAGCCCAGTGATTCAGATGTTAATGGGGTGATGGATGAGGGGCTGCAGAAGCAGACAGCGGTCCATCTGCTTTCTCCCCCAGATGCATTGTTTCCATAGCTCAAGGTGTGGTGATAGGGTGGGTGGGGCCGGGGAGGAAGGGTTCTTCGAACTGGACGCACACTGGGGTTCCCGAGGTGCCAGAGAAGGCCCAGGATGTGCAGGGAGAGAAAGCAGACGGTGGCTCATATGAGTTGCAGACCAGTGCTGGCCACACACAAATGGGATTTGAATAAACTGGCACTGACGCAATGCACGATCAGCTCGCTTCAGCTCACTTTTCCAGAACATTGTGATCTTAAGAAAGACTGGGACACCCGTAACCTGGCTTTATGCTTCTAGATACGCAAACATGAGGTACTTCTACTATGCTTCTCGGCAATGGAAATAAAGGGAACAGAGCGGGAGAGCAGGTGGGGCTTTTCTGTGAGCGAATGAGGGTCGAGATAAGGTCAGAGCTATCACGACACACAGCAGCACCCTGAATCCAGACTGAATTAGTCCGATTTTGGAGCCAGGGATTAGCCACAAAGTGGGTTGAACCATTCCCCCTTGTAATGAAATAGCTAGCCCTTCTCGCACTTTATAATCAATTATCTCCATTTCACAAGTGGGGAAACTGAGGCAGAGCGCGATTGAGCCTGGGACTGTCAAAGGCGTTTGTGGGATTTGGGCACAAATGCTCTCAGGCTCTTGGAACATATCAGCCAAAACAACTTGCTCAAGGTCACCTAGCTGGTAAGTGGGAATGCCAGATATGGTAGTCAGGGGGTCCTGGAGCTCAGGCCTGTGCTCAGACCACACTTCTCCCACCAGTCACAGAGCTGACTTGCTAAAGGGACCAGCTTGATTGTAATGCTGAGGCAGGGGATTGCGTGTAGCAGCTCTGGGGTCCAGAAGGGCCAGTGACCATACTACCATGGACAACTCAATGACATCTGCCACTTGATCAGCAGTCCCAGTTCTCCGCTCTATAGGACTCAGCTGGACCCATTAACCCCGGTTAGCTGAGACCATGGGCAGGCAGGGAAAGTCGCCCAAAATTCCCAGGGACTTCCCAGCTGGTGGGTCAGGGGCCAAACATTTGCCCAGTAGTGGATGACTCATGGGATAGGTATGTAGTTAGCACTCATGGAAGGTACCACATTGCCACGGCTCTGGAGACCGATGGCCTTTGATCAGCCGCAAAACCAGCAGAGCACAGCTAGGAGCAGTGCAGGCCTCCTCGTGCAGCCCCACCTACCTGCCTCAAACCTCAGCTGGAGGGAGCTCAACTTCGAGGCCCTATTTAACCCTTGGAGACTCTGCTGAGAATCAGGGCTCATTTGCAGCGGCCTTGAGCGATAGGAGCACCTGGTCCCTAGAAACTGGGCTGAAACAGAGTGTGGTTTGGCAGTACTGTATAGCTACCGTAGCAGAGCCCCCTCCTGTAGACGCACCTTATACTGACAGCAGGAGTTTTTCTGTGAGCATAGGCCAGTCGACACCAAAACATTAGGTCGATTCATGCAGCTATGTCGCTCGAGCGTGTTAAAAATCCAACTGTGTGACATACTTAAACCAACTTAAGCTGAATGGAAGAACTAAGCATAGAATATCAGGGTTGGAAGGGACCTCAGGAGGTCATCTAGTCCAACCCCCTGCTCAAAGCAGGACCAACCCCACCTAAATCATCCCAGCCAGGGCTTTGTCAAGCCTGACCTTAAAAACCTCTAAGGAAGGAGATTCCACCACCTCCCTAGGTAACCCATTCCAGTGCTTCACCATCCTCCTAGTGAAAAAGTTTTTCCTAATATCCAACCGAAACCTCCCCAACTGCAATTTGAGACCATTACTCCTTGTTCTGGCATCAGGTACCACTCCCTGAGAAGCGGGAGCTAAACGACAGCATGTAGCAAGCGCTACAGCAGGGCGGCTGCAGTCGTTGAAGTGTAGACATAGCCAGAATAACACCACCTCCCTGAACAACATTCATGGTGCTGACAGAAGCCCTCTTCTGGTAGCACAGCTGGGTCTCCAGCAGGGCTTTTGCTGGCATAGCTGGGTCAGCTACGGAGGTGGTTTTTCCATACCCCTGACCATCACAGCTCTGCTACCAAAACTTTGTGGTGTAGACCTGGCCTGAGTTGAAGCTTTTCAAACTGGAATGCAGGAGTCTAGAAAGCCATACTGTGCAATACTAAAGCACATGCCATTTCACAGAGTAAAATT
>NW_020708298.1:0-1382 GCF_002925995.2 Terrapene triunguis
ACTGCTAGCAGAGCACCTCACCCTCCCTGATTGAACTAACCTCGTTATCTCCACACTGATTTATACCTGCCTCTGGAGATTTCCATTACTTGCATCTGAAGAAGTGAGGTTCTTACCCACGAAAGCTTATGCTCCCAATACTTCTGTCAGTCTTAAAGGTGCCACAGGACCCTCTGTTGCTTTTTACAGATTCAGACTAACACGGCTACCCCTCTGATACTTGACACCATGCAAGGCACTGCATTTAGCCGTATGGAATGGAAATCTATCAACCTCATGAAGAAACTTGCACAAATACAGACAGATATCATCTTCCTTTCCAAATGCAAACGGATGGACATCATACCAAATGGACTGAAGGTGAAAAATCCATTGCTATCTACATACTGCACAGACCACAGTGAGAGATTATGCCATACACTATCAAAGAAACTGAGGAACCACCTGATCAGCATCTTATACAGCAAACAGATAAACATCAAGAAAGAGCTCTCCAACCTGGAGACTTTCATAAATAACCAACCCTCCACACAAATGGACTTTACTAAAATAAGACAGGAGATCTACATTACACACTTCACCTCTCTACAAAGGAAAAAGGACCGTAAGCTGTCTAAAATCCTACCTGGCACATGGGGCCACAACAGGGGTACCCCCAACTCACCCAGCAATATCGTCAATTTATCCAGCTACACACTCAACCCAGCAGAGGAGTCTGTCCTATCTCGGGGACTCTCTTTTTGCCCCAGCACCCCCACGAACATGATACAGTTCTGCGGTGATCTGGAAGCCTACTTTCGCCGCCTCCGACTCAAAGAATACTTTCAAGATAACACTGAACAGCGCACTGATACACAGATACCCTCCCACCAACAACACAGGAAGAAGAATTCCACATGGACTCCTCCTGAGGGTCGAAATGACAGTCTGGACCTATACATAGAATGCTTCCGCCGACGTGCACAGGCAGAAATAGTGGAAAAACAACATCACTTGCCTCATAACCTAAGTCGTGCAGAACGCAATGCCATCCACAGCCTCAGAAACCACCCTGACATTATCATCAAAGAGGCTGATAAAGGAGGTGCTGTTGTCATCATGAACAGGTCTGACTACCAGAAGGAGGCTGCCAGACAACTCTCCAATACCAAATTCTACAGGCCACTTTCCTCAGATCCCACTGAGGAATACACTAAGAAACTGCACCATCTACTCAGGACACTCCCTACACTAACACAGGAACAAATCAACATACCCTTAGAGCCCCAACCGGGGTTATTCTATCTACTACCCAAGATCCACAAACCTGGAAACCCTGGACGCCCCATCATCTCGGGCATTGGCACTCTCACTGAAGGACTGTCTGGATATGTGGACTCCCT
>NW_020708298.1:1482-4277 GCF_002925995.2 Terrapene triunguis
CCAGAAAACACCATCCTAGCCACCATGGATGTAGAGGCTCTCTACACAAACATCCCACACACAGATGGAATACAAGCTGTCAGGAACAGTATCCCTGATGATGACACAGCACAACTTATTGCTGAGCTCTGTGACTTTATCCTCACGCACAATTATTTCAAATTTGGTGACAATATATACCTCCAGACCAATGGCACCGCTATGGGCACCCGCATGGCCCCACAATATGCCAACATCTTTATGGCTGACCTGGAACAACGCTTCCTCAGCTCTCGTCCACTCACGCCCCTTCTCTACCTACGCTACATTGATGACATCTTCATCATCTGGACCCATGGGAAAGAGACCCTGGAAGAATTCCACCATGATTTCAACAGCTTCCACCCCACCATCAACCTCAGCCTGGACCAATCTACACGGGAGGTCCACTTCCTAGACACCACAGTACAAATAAGCGATGGCCACGTTAACACCACCCTATACCGAAAACCCACCGACCGCTACGCCTACCTTCATGCCTCCAGCTTCCACCCCAGACACACCACACGATCCATCGTCTACAGCCAAGCACTGAGGTACAACCGCATCTGCTCCAACCCCTCAGACAGAGACCAACACCTACAAGATCTTCACCAAGCATTCTCAAAACTACGATACCCACACAAGGAAATAAAGGAACAAATCAACAGCGCCAGACGTCTACCCAGAAGCCTCCTGCTACAAGACAGGCCCAAAAAAGAAACCAACAGAACTCCACTGGCCATCACCTACAGCCCTCAGCTTAAACCTCTCCAACGCATCATCAGTGATCTACAACCCATCCTGGACAATGATCCCTCACTTTCACAGACCTTGGGAGGCAGGCCAGTCCTCGCCCACAGACAACCCGCCAACCTTAAGCAAATTCTCACCAGCAACCACGCACCGCACCATAACAACTCTAACTCAGGAACCAACCCATGCAACAAACCTCGATGCCAACTCTGCCCACATATCTACACCAGCAGCACTATCACAGGACCTAACCAGATCAGCTACAACATCACCGGCTCATTCACCTGCACGTCCACCAATGTTATATATGCCATCATGTGCCAGCAATGCCCCTCTGCTATGTACATTGGCCAAACTGGACAGTCACTACGCAAGAGGATAAATGGACACAAGTCAGATATCAGGAGTGGCAATATACAAAAACCTGTAGGAGAACACTTTAACCTCCCTGGCCACACAATAGCAGATGTTAAGGTAGCCATCTTACAGCAAAAAAACTTCAGGACCAGACTCCAAAGAGAAACTGCTGAGCTCCAGTTCATTTGCAAATTTGACACCATCAGATCAGGATTAAACAAAGACTGTGAATGGCTATCCAACTACAGAAGCAGTTTCTCCTCCCTTGG
The DNA here is from genome assembly GCF_002925995.2 of Terrapene triunguis. Lineage (NCBI taxonomy): Eukaryota > Metazoa > Chordata > Testudines > Emydidae > Terrapene > Terrapene triunguis. The sequence continues at coordinate 2,883 of NW_020708298.1, forward strand.
TGTTCACACCTCTACTGCTAGCAGAGCACCTCACCCTCCCTGATTGAACTAACCTCGTTATCTCCACACTGATTTATACCTGCCTCTGGAGATTTCCATTACTTGCATCTGAAGAAGTGAGGTTCTTACCCACGAAAGCTTATGCTCCCAATACTTCTGTCAGTCTTAAAGGTGCCACAGGACCCTCTGTTGCTTTTTACAGATTCAGACTAACACGGCTACCCCTCTGATACTTGACACCATGCAAGGCACTGCATTTAGCCGTATGGAATGGAAATCTATCAACCTCATGAAGAAACTTGCACAAATACAGACAGATATCATCTTCCTTTCCAAATGCAAACGGATGGACATCATACCAAATGGACTGAAGGTGAAAAATCCATTGCTATCTACATACTGCACAGACCACAGTGAGAGATTATGCCATACACTATCAAAGAAACTGAGGAACCACCTGATCAGCATCTTATACAGCAAACAGATAAACATCAAGAAAGAGCTCTCCAACCTGGAGACTTTCATAAATAACCAACCCTCCACACAAATGGACTTTACTAAAATAAGACAGGAGATCTACATTACACACTTCACCTCTCTACAAAGGAAAAAGGACCGTAAGCTGTCTAAAATCCTACCTGGCACATGGGGCCACAACAGGGGTACCCCCAACTCACCCAGCAATATCGTCAATTTATCCAGCTACACACTCAACCCAGCAGAGGAGTCTGTCCTATCTCGGGGACTCTCTTTTTGCCCCAGCACCCCCACGAACATGATACAGTTCTGCGGTGATCTGGAAGCCTACTTTCGCCGCCTCCGACTCAAAGAATACTTTCAAGATAACACTGAACAGCGCACTGATACACAGATACCCTCCCACCAACAACACAGGAAGAAGAATTCCACATGGACTCCTCCTGAGGGTCGAAATGACAGTCTGGACCTATACATAGAATGCTTCCGCCGACGTGCACAGGCAGAAATAGTGGAAAAACAACATCACTTGCCTCATAACCTAAGTCGTGCAGAACGCAATGCCATCCACAGCCTCAGAAACCACCCTGACATTATCATCAAAGAGGCTGATAAAGGAGGTGCTGTTGTCATCATGAACAGGTCTGACTACCAGAAGGAGGCTGCCAGACAACTCTCCAATACCAAATTCTACAGGCCACTTTCCTCAGATCCCACTGAGGAATACACTAAGAAACTGCACCATCTACTCAGGACACTCCCTACACTAACACAGGAACAAATCAACATACCCTTAGAGCCCCAACCGGGGTTATTCTATCTACTACCCAAGATCCACAAACCTGGAAACCCTGGACGCCCCATCATCTCGGGCATTGGCACTCTCACTGAAGGACTGTCTGGATATGTGGACTCCCT
>NW_020708299.1:0-1428 GCF_002925995.2 Terrapene triunguis
GGCAGCTCCTGGCCCTGCGCCAGGATGGTGGAGCAGCGGTCGAGGATGCGCTCCGGCGCACCCTTCATCACCAGCAAGTAGCCCTCGGGATTGTCCTCACGCTCGTGGATGGAGAGCTGGAACACAACGGGGAGCCGGCTAGGGGGAGCCACGCCGGGAGGACGGGGCTCGCCTCCCTCCAGCGCTGCACCCCGAGTCGCCTGCCACTCCCCCCATGGCCGCCCCAGGATCTTTTCCTCTGTCTCTCTAGGCCCTCCCATCCTTTTGCCCCCAACTCACCTGCTCTCCTCCCCATCCCATCCCAGTGCCTCTCCTCCCCGCCCTCTGCCCTGGGCCGCTCTCCCTGCACACGCAGCCTGAGCAGGCCTGGGGCTCCCTGGCTCTCTCCAGCTCCTCCCGGCCCTGTGTCTGGGGGCTCAGCAGGCTGCGGCTGGGAGCTGGTCGCTGGCCAGAGCGCAGCGTCCTGTCTATGCCCAACTATTATCCATGGGGATTGAATCTGCTGAATGAATATTGGCAACAGCCAAGATCAGCCGGCTCAGCTGGGGACTGTGGCTGCTGGGGGGGCTGGGAGCCAAGTGGCCAGCGCCCCACTGAGCAGCTAGGGGCTGAGGATGCTGTGGGGCTGCTGGGAGCCGAGCGGCCAGTGCCCCACTGAGCAGCTGGGGGCTGAGGATGCTGTGGGGCTGCTGGGAGCCGAGCGGCCAGCAGCCCACTGCATGGCTGCCCCCAAGGGGCACAACTTTCCCGTAGACCCATTGCATTCCCACACTTATCCCCAATGCCATCTCCAAGCCACAGCCCGATTCCCTCCCCATCGCACACTGACCCTCCCAGCCCCACGTCTGTTCCTGATCTGTGCCCGTATCAACCCAGCTTGTGCCCCTCTGAGCCCCGGGCCCATGCTCCAGCCCCAGCCCCAGCCCACCTGGTACTTGTTGGTGGAGTTGAAGGGAATCTCTGTCACTTTGGGGTTCTTGTCCCGCATCTTCTTGACCGAGCCGCAGGAGAGCTGGATGCACTTGAGCAGGGCCGACTCGGAGGCGTCGCCTGCTGTGTCCCGCTGCCGAGGGGAGAGGGGCCATCAGTGCGGGGCAAGGGCAGCCCAGAGGGAGCACTGCTGGGCAGACTGGTGGGGTGAAGGGATGAGAAGTGCATCTGGGGTCACAGCCAATGGGAGGGCAGTCATGACCATGGCCCATGGATGGGGTGGGGTAGTGGAGCCCTGGCCAATAGGAGGGAAGGTGTGGCTGGGGTCATGGCCAATAGGAGGGGAGACAGGGTGAGGCCATGCCCAATGAAATAGGAGGAATGGCTGTGGCCAATGGATGTGGAAGTGGGGCAAGGCTATGGCCAGTGTGTGGGAGGTTGGGTGGGGCCATGGCCAATGGGAGGGGAGGCATGGCTGTGGCCAATGGATGGTGTGGG
>NW_020708300.1:0-1538 GCF_002925995.2 Terrapene triunguis
GGCAGCTCCTGGCCCTGCGCCAGGATGGTGGAGCAGCGGTCGAGGATACGCTCCGGCGCGCCCTTCATCACCAGCAAGTAGCCCTCGGGATTGTCCTCACGCTCGTGGATGGAGAGCTGGAACATAACGGGGAGCCGGCTAGGGGGAGCCACGCCGGGAGGACGGGGCTCGCCTCCCTCCAGCGCTGCACCCCGAGTCGCCTGCCACTCCCCCCATGGCTGCCCCAGGACCTTTTCCTCTGTCTCTCTAGGCCCTCCCATCCTTTTGCCCCCAACTCACCTGCTCTCCTCCCCATCCCATCCCAGTGCCTCTCCTCCCCGCACTCTGCCCTGGGCCGCTCTCCCTGCACACGCAGCCTGAGCAGGCCTGGGGCTCCCTGGCTCCCTCCAGCTCCTCCCGGCCCTGTGTCTGGGGGCTCAGCAGGCTGCGGCTGGGAGCTGGTTGCTGGCCAGAGCGCAGCGTCCTGTCTATGCCCAACTATTATCCATGGGGATTGAATCTGCTGAATGAATATTGGCAACAGCCAAGATCAGCCGGCTCAGCTGGGGACTGTGGCTGCTGGGGGGGCTGGGAGCCAAGTGGCCAGCGCCCCACTGAGCAGCTAGGGGCTGAGGATGCTGTGGGGCTGCTGGGAGCCTAGCGGCCAGCACCCCACTGCATGGCTGCCCCCAAGGGGCACAACTTTCCCATAGACCCATTGCATTCCCACACTTATCCCCAATGCCATCTCCAAGCCACAGCCCGATTCCCTCCCCGTCGCACACTGACCCCCCCCAGCCCCACGTCTGTTCCTGATCTGTGCCCATATCAACCCAGTTTGTGCCCCTCTGAGCCCCGGGCCCATGCTCCAGCCCCAGCTCCAGCCCCAGCCCACCTGGTACTTGTTGGTGGAGTTGAAGGGAATCTCTGTCACTTTGGGGTTCTTGTCCCGCATCTTCTTGACCGAGCCGCAGGAGAGCTGGATGCACTTGAGCAGGGCCGACTCGGAGGCGTCGCCCGCTGTGTCCCGCTGCCGAGGGGAAAGGGGCCATCAGTGTGGGGCAAGGGCAGCTCAGAGGGAGCACTGCTGGGCAGACTGGTGGGGTGAAGGGATGAGAAGTGCGTCTGGGGTCACTGCCAATGGGAGGGCAGTCATGACCATGGCCCATGGATGGGGTGGGGTAGTGGAGCCCTGGCCAATATGAGGGAAGGTGTGGCTGGGGTCATGGCCAATAGGAGGGGAGACAGGGTGAGGCCATGCCCAATGGAATAGGAGGCCTGGCAGAGGCCAATGAATGTGGAAGTGGGGCAAGGCTATGGCCAATGTGTGGGAGGTTGGGTGGGGCCATGGCCAATGACGCGGGAGGCATGGCTGTGGCCAATGGATGGTGTGGGGAAGAGGCACTGGCCAATGGGAGGGGAGGCATGGCTGTGGCCAATGGATGTGGAAGTGGGGCAAGGCTATGGCCAATGTGTGAGGTTGGGTGGGGCCATGGCCAATGGGAGGGGAGCCATGGCTGTGGCCAATGGATGGTGTGGGGAAGGGGCACTGGCCAATG
>NW_020708301.1:0-1495 GCF_002925995.2 Terrapene triunguis
GATATCAAACCGCCACACGTGGCCCAACGATAACAAACCGCCACACACAGCCCTTCGATATCAAACCACCACGCACGGCCCTACGATAACAAACCTCCACACGTGGCCCTACGATAACAAATTACCACATGCAGCCCTACGATAACAAACCACCACACACTGCCTTCGATATCAAACCGCCACACGTGGCCCTACAATAACAAACCACCACAGGCAACCCTACGATAACAAAGCACCGCACATGGCCCTATGACAACAAACCACCACGCTCAGCCCTATAATAAACCATGAGACACAGCCCTACAGTGACAAACTGCCACACACAGCCCTATGATAACAAACCATCACGCGGCTCCCTACAATAACAAACCGCCACATGCGGCCCTACAATAACAAACCGCCACACGCGGCCCTATGATAACAAACCATCACGCGGCCCTGCGATAACAAACCACCACGTGTGGCCCTACGATAACAAACCACCACGCGTGGCCCTACGATAACAAACTGCCACACCCGGCGGTATGATAACTAATTGCCACACGTGGCCCTACGATTATAAACCACCATGCACGGCCCTCTCCGGCTCACCCAAGGCAGGGCTGCCAGGGCCTGTGAACAAAGCAGCCAGAAGCAATGGCTGGAAGCTGATCCGCAGCGGCCGTCTCATCCCTGCGCCCCTGTGCCGCCGGCGCCAGCTGTTCGCTCTTTGCACCTGGCACCGGGAGACCGATCAGCCCCAGCACACCAGTGAGGTTATTTTGCCGGTAACCAAATTCAGGAAGAAGAGACGCTGTCCTCGCACCTGCCTCCGGCGCCGGCAAGAGCAGATACCCGGAGGCACTAATTAAACCCCAGAGCACTAGGGGACCAGAGAGACACTGACGACAGCCCCAGACAGAATCGCTGCTCCCAGGGAAACTGAGGCAGGGAGCAGGGAAGGGACTTGGCCCAGGTCCCACAGTGAGACTGTGGCAGAACCAAAAACAGGACCCAGATGTCCAGCTCTCCCCCACTCCCCAGCTCTAACCACTAGTCCTTACTGCTCTCCCTCAGCTGGGACTAAAACCCAGGAGTCCTGGCTCCTACTTCCCTCCCTGCCTCCTTTTCTGTAATCTCTGAACCTCTCTCCACTAGAGTCACAATGCAAGTGCCCCAGCCACTTGCCCAAATCCCACACTAGCCCATCCCGCATCCTAAAACACACCCACCCACACACGCCCTCCACACACACACAGACGTATGCAAGCACACACATTCATGCACATGCAACCCCCCACACACATTCACACAGAGACACATACGCACACCCACACACTCAGGCAGACACACACAGAGAGACACGCATGGACCTACAGACCCCCCCCCCCCCCCCCACACACACAGCTGGGGCCGGTTCTGACTGGGTCTCAGGCTGTGCCAAGAGTGGGAGACTTGAGACAGGACAACTGGGTTCTCTCCCTGCTCTGGGAGGGGAGTGGGGTCTAGTGGTTAG
>NW_020708302.1:0-1495 GCF_002925995.2 Terrapene triunguis
GATATCAAACCGCCACACGTGGCCCAACGATAACAAACCGCCACACATAGCCCTTCGATATCAAACCGCCACGCACGGCCCTACGATAACAAACCGCCACACGTGGCCCTACGATAACAAATTACCACATGCAGCCCTACGATAACAAACCACCACACACTGCCTTCGATATCAAACCGCCACACGTGGCCCTACAATAACAAACCACCACAGGCAGCCCTACGATAACAAAGCACCGCACATGGCCCTATGACAACAAACCACAACGCTCAGCCCTATAATAAACCATGAGACACAGCCCTACAGTGACAAACTGCCACACACAGCCCTATGATAACAAACCATCACGCGGCTCCCTACAATAACAAACCGCCACATGCAGCCCTACAATACCAAACCGCCACACGCGGCCCTATGATAACAAACCATCACGCGGCCCTGCGATAACAAACCACCACGTGTGGCCCTACGATAACAAACCACCACGTGTGGCCCTACGATAACAAACTGCCACACCCGGCGGTATGATAACTAATTGCCACACGTGGCCCTACGATTATAAACCACCATGCACGGCCCTCTCTGGCTCGCCCAAGGCAGGGCTGCCAGGGCCTGTGAACAAAGCAGCCAGAAGCAATGGCTGGAAGCTGATCCGCAGCGGCCGTCTCATCCCTGCGCCCCTGTGCCGCCGGCGCCAGCTGTTCGCTCTTTGCACCTGGCACCGGGAGACCGATCAGCCCCAGCACACCAGTGAGGTTATTTTGCCGGTAACCAAATTCAGGAAGAAGAGACGCTGTCCTCGCACCTGCCTCCGGCGCCTGCAAGAGCAGATACCCGGAGGCACTAATTAAACCCCAGAGCACTAGGGGACCAGAGAGACACTGACAACAGCCCCAGACAGAATCGCTGCTCCCAGGGAAACTGAGGCAGGGAGCAGGGAAGGGACTTGGCCCAGGTCCCACAGTGAGACTGTGGCAGAACCAAAAACAGGACCCAGATGTCCAGCTCTCCCCCACTCCCCAGCTCTAACCACTAGGCCTCACTGCTCTCCCTCAGCTGGGACTAAAACCCAGGAGTCCTGGCTCCTCCTTCCCTCCCCGCCTCCTTTTCTGTAATCTCTGAACCTCTCTCCACTAGAGTCACAATGCAAGTGCCCCAGCCACTTGCCCAAATCCCACACCAGCCCATTCCACATCCTAAAACACACCCACCCACACACGCCCTCCACACACACACACAGACGCATGCAAGCACACACATTCATGCACACGCACCCCCCCACACACATTCACACAGAGACACATACGCACACCCACACACTCAGGCAGACACACACACAGAGACACGCGTGGACCTACAGACACCCCCTCCCACACATACACACAGCTGGGGCCGGTTCTGACTGGGTCTCAGGCTGTGGCAAGAGTGGGAGACTTGAGACAGGACAGCTGGGTTCTCTCCCTGCTCTGGGAGGGGAGTGGGGTCTAGTGGTTAG
>NW_020708303.1:0-1363 GCF_002925995.2 Terrapene triunguis
TGTGTGAGGGGTGCCTGGTACTCATGGGGAGCAGTGGGTGGGGAGGTAAGGAGTAGTCAGGGGGGCAGTGGGTGAGGGGTGCCTGGTACTCCTGGGGGGCAGTGGGCGGGGAAGTGAGGAGTGTTCAGGGGAGCAGTGGGGTGAGGAGCTCAGTGGGTGAGGGGTGCCCGGTACTCATGGGGGGGGCAGTGGGCAGAGAGGTGAGGGGTGTTCATGGGACAATGGGGTGAGGAACTCAGTGGGTGAGGGGTGCCTGGTACTCATGGGGAGGCAGTGGGTGGGGAGGCGAGGGATGCCTGGTACTTACGGGGTTCTTGGTGGGGGAGGGGCTGCCCAGTATTCCTGGGGTTCAGCAGGTGGGAGGCACCCAGCAGGGAAGCAGGGCTCAGTACTCCTGGGGTGCAACGGTTGCTGTACTCATTGGTTATGGTCTCAGTGTAGCAGCTGAGGAAGCCGCCTGCTCCCTGTGCACCTGTCATTGCAGCAGTTGGCCAGGCTCGGCTGCTGGGCCCTGGCTTCCCGCTCGTCTTGCTCCCTGACTGTGAAGCAGCCGCCACCGATCAGCAGTTCCCCTCCTCTGCACAGGTGTGCTGAGCCGTCTGGTGGAAACTCTGTGAGGGGGACCCCCCTGGAGTCTGGCCCTGGCCCCCCACTCCGGAAGGAGAGATGGCAGTTCACGAGCCGCCAGATCTCCTTCCAGAACAGGGAGCTGGGTCCAGGGAGTCGACACTCCCAAAATTAGGGTGAAAATCGGTAAAACGTGAATAATGGCTTTTTTTATAACCCAAGAATTTTTTTCGGAAAAAATCGGTGAAAACCAAAACTGAAGGGCCTTGTATCTGGGCTGCTGACTGGCTGGGCCAGGTGTCATGCTGAGGGGGAGAATACGTCCCCTTATGGACACGGCTTGGCTGAGGAGACAGCTTTGTTGAGCAGCTCCAGTGTGGCTTGGGGAGCAGGTTCAAGTGGAGAGCAGTGCCTGTGTGACTGATACCTCCTAAGCTCCAGCCTGGCAGGTGAAAGGAGGAGGAAACCTACCTGGCATGCTGGTGTCATCCATTTGCTAAAGGATCGTAATATATGTGTATTGATTAGCCAGGAGCTTGAGGAGATAAAGGGAGTGACTGGTAGATGAGGTGGGGAGCAGGATTAAAAATGTGCTGGCGAGGGCTCAGGATTAATAGTCATGTCACCAAAGAGATTGGCAAATACATTTACTGGGGCAGCTAGTTTTAATGAAGCAGGACGTGAGAAGTGGAATTAGAGTGAGGATGGGCTACTGTTTGGGGAGCCAATTACAAATGACCCTGGCTGGGTGCTTGCAGGGGAGGACGTGTGTGATTTGTGTGTAGCCTTGGGACAC
>NW_020708304.1:0-1161 GCF_002925995.2 Terrapene triunguis
GCAGTGGGTGGGGAGGTGAGGGGTATTCAGGGGGGCAGTGGGTGAGGGGTGCCTGGTACTCATGGGGAGGCAGTGGGTGGGGAGGCGAGGGATGCCTGGTACTTACGGGGTTCTTGGTGGGGGAGGGGCTGCCCAGTATTCCTGGGGTTCAGCAGGTGGGAGGCACCCAGCAGGGAAGCAGGGCCCAGTACTCCTGGGGTGCAACGGTTGCTGTACTCATTGGTTATGGTCTCAGTGTAGCAGCTGAGGAAGCCGCCTGCTCCCTGTGCACCTGTCATTGCAGCAGTTGGCCAGGCTCGGCTGCTGGGCCCTGGCTTCCCGCTCATCTTGCTCCCTGACTGTGAAGCAGCCGCCACCGATCAGCAGTTCCCCTCCTCTGCACAGGTGTGCTGAGCCGTCTGGTGGAAACTCTGTGAGGGGGACCCCCCTGGAGTCTGGCCCTGGCCCCCCACTCCGGAAGGAGAGATGGCCGTTCACGAGCCGCCAGATCTCCTTCCAGAACAGGGAGCTGGGTCCAGGGAGTCGACACTCCCAAAATTAGGGTGAAAATCGGTAAAACGTGAACAATGGCTTTTTTTATAACCCAAGAATTTTTTCGGAAAAAATCGGTGAAAACCAAAACTGAAGGGCCTTGTATCTGGGCTGCTGACTGGCTGGGCCAGGTGTCATGCTGAGGGGGAGAATACGTCCCCTTATGGACACGGCTTGGCTGAGGAGACAGCTTTGTTGAGCAGCTCCAGTGTGGCTTGGGGAGCAGGTTCAAGTGGAGAGCAGTGCCCATGTGACTGATACCTCCTAAGCTCCAGCCTGGCAGGTGAAAGGAGGAGGAAACCTACCTGGCATGCTGGTATCATCCATTTGCTAAAGGATCGTAATATATGTGTATTGATTAGCCAGGAGCTTGAGGAGATAAAGGGAGTGACTGGTAGATGAGGTGGGGAGCAGGATTAAAAATGTGCTGGTGAGGGCTCAGGATTAATAGTCATGTCACCAAAGAGATTGGCAAATACATTTGCTGGGGCAGCTAGTTTTAATGAAGCAGGACGTGAGAAGTGGAATTAGAGTGAGGATGGGCTACTGTTTGGGGAGCCAATTACAAATGACCCTGGCTGGATGCTTGCAGGGGAGGACGTGTGTGATTTGTGTGTAGCCTTGGGACAC
>NW_020708305.1:0-2523 GCF_002925995.2 Terrapene triunguis
TGACACCCTTTTAGATAACTGAAAACTGCTATCATGTCCCCTCTCAGTCTTCTCTTTTCCAAACTAAACAAACCCAATTCTTTCAGCCTTCCTTCATAGGTCATGTTCTCGAGACCTTTAATCCTTCTTGTTGCTCTTCTCTGGACCCTCTCCAATTTCTCCACATCTTTCTTGAAATGCGGTGCCCAGAACTGGACACAATACTCCAGCTGAGGCCTAACCAGTGCAGAGTAGAGCGGAAGATGCTTGGAATTAAGAAGTTGGAGAGAGCTGTGTGTGTGTCACGTGTATGTACCAGGGCAGACTGTGTGTGTGCCTCATGGGTATATGGGTGAGATGTGTGGCTGTCAATCCTACCTGGATTTTGGGCTCTGCAGATTCTGGCGCGTGAGAAGCCGGGCGGCATAGACTCGCTTTTTGTGAATACTGTACAGACCTGCGGATGAGAAGATCCAATCAGATGAAAGCGGCGGAGACTGACGAGGGCAGGCTGGCTGCTCCCAGGGTCTGTCTGGGCACCACCACGTTCAGCATTTCAGAACCTGGTCTGGGATGCAGCAGCCGAGTGATTCCAGGGCTGCCCTGGCTTGGGGCCTGCTGCTCCACCCCACGGGAGACCCACAGGGCCTTTGCTGGTAAGCTTCAGGGAGCCTTCGGGGCCATGTGAAAGGAGCGAATGATTGCAGCAGCTCCCTGCTCTCAGCAGGTAGGTAACCAGGGGGATGGAGGAACAACCACCACCACCAGCCGCATGAACATACACACACCTTTCATTCCTAACACAACACATGCCATCTGGTTGGCAACTGGGCATCTGAATTCAGGAGGAGCCGAGGCAGCGCTGTGTTTACCAGCTGCAGGAGCCGCTCTATGGTGCTGTGTTTTAGTGGGTGGGCCCCACCCTGGGCTACGCCATGGGAGGGAGAGTTTTAAACAGGTGGCATAGAGCACTCCTGGATTTCCACTTCTTCCGCTTCCTCTCAGCAATGAGTGCGTCTGCTCTGCAAGAGGAGGCAGCAGCAGGCAGGCCGGATTCAGCACTGCCCTAGCCTACCACTGCCCTGGCACAGGCCCTCCGCCAGCTTGAGAGGCCGGGCCGGCAGCTGCCTGTCTCCAGCCCCTTCCTCCAGCCGAGCGTGGGCTTCCCACCCTGACTGCGGCTGGAGCGGGTGGTGAAGAGGCAAAACCAGACAGAACTTCAGTGGAATTCTCCTCCCAGGCCACAATGCGCCATTCGGGGGGAGGGGAGGGGCTTGAAGTTGAATGGGGGCCGGAGGGGCAGGGACAAGGGGGAGTTTTCTATCCAGCGATAGGGTTGGACATCGGGTGAAGGATATGGGAAGAAAAGAGAGCAGGAGAAAGGAACCAGAGGGAGGGAGGTGAGAGGGCAGGAGGGAGAGAATGGAGGGAGCAGGGACAGGGCATATCTGAGGGAGGGTGAGATATGGACAAGAGAGAGTCGGATACCCAGAGAGAGGGTCTCAGCAGAGCTCTGTCCAGGGTGCCCTGCACCCTTCCACCAGGGAAGCCCACCACTGGCCCCAAGGATTGTCATCTGCCCCAGGATCTGCCCCATGCTCAAAGCCCCCTGGTGACCAAGCGGCCGTACCTTGCGTGAGCTCGGGAGCCTCAGCCACGTAGGTCAGGCGGAACTTGCTCCTCTTCCAGCTCCGGTCGTTGCTGATGAGGGAGTTGTTGGCCTTCTCAATGTTCACATCGTCTCCCACACAGAACACATCGCACGCTGCCTGCAGCACACACCAGGCTGTCAGGGGACCCCCCAGCTCAGCCAGGCCTTCAGCCCAGCCTGGCTCCTAGGAGGTGCCACCGCCTGCTCTCAGCCAACACCCCTCCCACCCAAATGATTACCGAAGGGAGGGAGGGCGGGACGGCGCTGGCTAGGGTGTAGCACCATGCCTGGAGGCTATGCGAGCTTCCCCCGGTCCATCTCAGGGGGATGTTCTGCCAGTGGTGCATGGGCACATCTCCTGTTAGTGTCAGCGTCACCCCCTCTCCCCTGACGCACAAACACAGGGGATATTCCCTAGAACTCGCCCTCCTCAGTTGCACATGGGCTTAAACCAGAAGCCCAGTTCTGATCGCCCCAGAGTTTGGGGTGTTTGGAATCTGAAATGGCCCCTTCTTTTTATAATAGGCCAGAGCGTAGCCTTGGTTCCCACCACCTCCAGAGTTTGAAGGTGTCCAGATTCCACAACCAGGTTCTTTCGCCAGCTCTCATGATTGGACCATGATTCACATGGTATCTGAGGTTTCTCTTTAATGCCCCAGCTCCTGGAGTCAGGTTATTACAAGAGACTATCAACTTTCCTTAAAAATAAAAGGAGTAAATTTCTAGTCCTCATGGTGTGGAAGAAAGCTTAAAGCCATGACCACTAATGGCTCAAGAACCAGAAGGCCAGTAAATGGAACTCAACGCTGACTATTTGTTTAGTTTGGAAAAGAGAAGACTGAGAGGGGACATGATAGCAGTTTTCAGGTATCTAAAAGGGTGTCATAAGGAGG
>NW_020708306.1:0-2545 GCF_002925995.2 Terrapene triunguis
AAGGTGAACAAGTTTTCTCCCTCCTCCTTATGACACCCTTTTAGATACCTGAAAACTGCTATCATGTCCCCTCTCAGTCTTCTCTTTTCCAAACTAAACAAATAGTCAGCGTTGAGTTCCATTTACTGGCCTTCTGGTTCTTGAGCCATTAGTGGTCATGGCTTTAAGCTTTCTTCCACACCATGAGGACTAGAAATTTACTCCTTTTATTTTTAAGGAAAGTTGATAGTCTCTTGTAATAACCTGACTCCAGGAGCTGGGGCATTAAAGAGAAACCTCAGATACCATGTGAATCATGGTCCAATCATGAGAGCTGGCGAAAGAACCTGGTTGTGGAATCTGGACACCTTCAAACTCTGGAGGTGGTGGGAACCAAGGCTACGCTCTGGCCTATTATAAAAAGAAGGGGCCATTTCAGATTCCAAACACCCCAAACTCTGGGGCGATCAGAACTGGGCTTCTGGTTTAAGCCCATGTGCAACTGAGGAGGGCGAGTTCTAGGGAATATCCCCTGTGTTTGTGCGTCAGGGGAGAGGGGGTGACGCTGACACTAACAGGAGATGTGCCCATGCACCACTGGCAGAACATCCCCCTGAGATGGACCGGGGGAAGCTCGCATAGCCTCCAGGCATGGTGCTACACCCTAGCCAGCGCCGTCCCGCCCTCCCTCCCTTCGGTAATCATTTGGGTGGGAGGGGTGTTGGCTGAGAGCAGGCGGTGGCACCTCCTAGGAGCCAGGCTGGGCTGAAGGCCTGGCTGAGCTGGGGGGTCCCCTGACAGCCTGGTGTGTGCTGCAGGCAGCGTGCGATGTGTTCTGTGTGGGAGACGATGTGAACATTGAGAAGGCCAACAACTCCCTCATCAGCAACGACCGGAGCTGGAAGAGGAGCAAGTTCCGCCTGACCTACGTGGCTGAGGCTCCCGAGCTCACGCAAGGTACGGCCGCTTGGTCACCAGGGGGCTTTGAGCATGGGGCAGATCCTGGGGCAGATGACAATCCTTGGGGCCAGTGGTGGGCTTCCCTGGTGGAAGGGTGCAGGGCACCCTGGACAGAGCTCTGCTGAGACCCTCTCTCTGGGTATCCGACTCTCTCTTGTCCATATCTCACCCTCCCTCAGATATGCCCTGTCCCTGCTCCCTCCATTCTCTCCCTCCTGCCCTCTCACCTCCCTCCCTCTGGTTCCTTTCTCCTGCTCTCTTTTCTTCCCATATCCTTCACCCGATGTCCAACCCTATCGCTGGATAGAAAACTCCCCCTTGTCCCTGCCCCTCCGGCCCCCATTCAACTTCAAGCCCCTCCCCTCCCCCCGAATGGCGCATTGTGGCCTGGGAGGAGAATTCCACTGAAGTTCTGTCTGGTTTTGCCTCTTCACCACCCGCTCCAGCCGCAGTCAGGGTGGGAAGCCCACGCTCGGCTGGAGGAAGGGGCTGGAGACAGGCAGCTGCCGGCCCGGCCTCTCAAGCTGGCGGAGGGCCTGTGCCAGGGCAGTGGTAGGCTAGGGCAGTGCTGAATCCGGCCTGCCTGCTGCTGCCTCCTCTTGCAGAGCAGACGCACTCATTGCTGAGAGGAAGCGGAAGAAGTGGAAATCCAGGAGTGCTCTATGCCACCTGTTTAAAACTCTCCCTCCCATGGCGTAGCCCAGGGTGGGGCCCACCCACTAAAACACAGCACCATAGAGCGGCTCCTGCAGCTGGTAAACACAGCGCTGCCTCGGCTCCTCCTGAATTCAGATGCCCAGTTGCCAACCAGATGGCATGTGTTGTGTTAGGAATGAAAGGTGTGTGTATGTTCATGCGGCTGGTGGTGGTGGTTGTTCCTCCATCCCCCTGGTTACCTACCTGCTGAGAGCAGGGAGCTGCTGCAATCATTCGCTCCTTTCACATGGCCCCGAAGGCTCCCTGAAGCTTACCAGCAAAGGCCCTGTGGGTCTCCCGTGGGGTGGAGCAGCAGGCCCCAAGCCAGGGCAGCCCTGGAATCACTCGGCTGCTGCATCCCAGACCAGGTTCTGAAATGCTGAACGTGGTGGTGCCCAGACAGACCCTGGGAGCAGCCAGCCTGCCCTCGTCAGTCTCCGCCGCTTTCATCTGATTGGATCTTCTCATCCGCAGGTCTGTACAGTATTCACAAAAAGCGAGTCTATGCCGCCCGGCTTCTCACGCGCCAGAATCTGCAGAGCCCAAAATCCAGGTAGGATTGACAGCCACACATCTCACCCATATACCCATGAGGCACACACACAGTCTGCCCTGGTACATACACGTGACACACACACAGCTCTCTCCAACTTCTTAATTCCAAGCATCTTCCGCTCTACTCTGCACTGGTTAGGCCTCAGCTGGAGTATTGTGTCCAGTTCTGGGCACCGCATTTCAAGAAAGATGTGGAGAAATTGGAGAGGGTCCAGAGAAGAGCAACAAGAAGGATTAAAGGTCTCGAGAACATGACCTATGAAGGAAGGCTGAAAGAATTGGGTTTGTTTAGTTTGGAAAAGAGAAGACTGAGAGGGGACATGATAGCAGTTTTCAGTTATCTAAAAGGGTGTCA
>NW_020708307.1:0-6987 GCF_002925995.2 Terrapene triunguis
ACCCCGGACAGCGCCCACTGCTCCTCAAAGGTGGTAAGGGAGCCAGCGGACGCTGCCCAGTGGAACTCCGCCCGGAGACGTGAAACCAAAAAATTACGGAAGTAGGCCCCACAGTCGCAGAGCACTCCCTCGGTCAACATCTTCTCCCTGGTATTATAGATGGTGAGCTTAGCTAGGGCCAGGAAGAGGTTGACGAGGAGGTCTCGCGACTTCGTGGGGCCACGGATAGGGTGTGCATAAACAAACAGGTGTGGGGAAAAGTGCAGCCAGAACCTCAACAAGAGGTTCTGGAGGAGCCGAAACAGGGGCTGCAGCCTGGCGCACTCGAGGTATGCGTGCGCCAGGGTCTCCCGTAGGCCGCAAAATGGGCAGGCCTCGGGAATGGAAGTGAACCGCGCTAAGTACACGCCCGTGCTCACGGCTCCGTGAAGGAGCCGCCATCCAATGTCCCCGGCGGGCCGTGGAACCAAGGTGGAGTAAAGACTGGCCCACCGGGGTTTCTCACCCTCCACAGGTAGTAGATAGTCCCGCCATTTGGTATCGGGGCGGGACACGAGGGTGAGAAAATGTAACGTGTGGAGCACGAGCGTGTACAGGTGGTCTCTAGGTGCGGTTCGAAACCGGACCGGCTGCAAAGCGTGCAGCCGGTTCGGGTTATGGGATCGGGAGAGCCGGGGGGGCTCACGGGACAGGGGCCCAATAAAAAGATCCGGAGGGCCCGGGGTGAGGGGTGGGCGGGGAGCGCCTTCCCGCAGGGTCCGCCACAGGAAATCGAGAGCGGAAGGTGACAACGCAGCGCCCACCTCCCGGAGTACACGCAGAGGGGTCGTAAGGGTGGAGAGCCCCATGCGCCGACCAAGCGTGCGGGGATCCACCCAGTCCCCTCTGGTGTAGTCCAGGAGGTCTCCGACCTTGGTGGTTTCCGCCAGGATCAACCTCCGGCTCACCGAGGGTGACTCCGCCACCTGCACACGGAGATTGTGCAGCAGGGGCTCCGCGAGGAGATCCTCGCCCTCGGTGGCCACAGTGGACCTGGTCGCCGAGAAAAGCTTCCAGGTCCGGAGAAGGTCCTGGTAGAAGATCGGCAGCTCCGAGAGGTCTCGCGGAAGACCTCTCGGGTGAAGAAAAAAGAGCTGCCGGTCGTATCGGAGCCCTCGGAGGCGGCGAAGGAAGGCGTGCGCGAACGTGCTCCATGCCGGACTACCAGCACCATAAAGGAGCCTCTGCAGGGCCTGGAGGCGGAAGACATGGACCTGGCTACGTAGACAGACCAGGCCCTGTCCCCCCTCCTCCAGGGGGAGACTCAGAACCCCTGCAGAGACCCAGTGCAGTCCCGGCCAGAAAAACTCCAGGGCCATCCTCTGGAGCCTGGCCAGGATCCCCGGGGCCGGGCTCAGGGTGTTGAGTCGGTGCCAAAGCATGGACAGGACGAGCTGGTTCAGCACCAGCGCCCTCCCCCGCAGAGAGAGACACCGGAGTAGTCCTGTCCATCTCCGCAACCGCTCACCCACCCTGGCCTCCAAATCCTGCCAGTTCTCCGGCGGAGAAGGATGCGTGGCGGAAAGATAAACGCCAAGATAGAGCAGCGGACCCGCGCTCCACCGAATGGCTTGAAGCGCGGGTGGGAGGGAGCTGGTCTGCCACCCGTCCCCGACCACCAGGCCAGAGCTCTTGACCCAGTTGACCCGGGCGGAGGAGGCCGCCGAATAAACGGCCTGGCAGGCCTCCACCCGCACCAGATCTTCTGGGTCCTGGACCACGAGGAGCACGTCGTCGGCGTACGCCGACAGGACCAGCCGCATCTCCGGCTCCCGAAGCACCAACCCCGCCATCCTCCGACGGAGGAGGCAGAGGAAGGGCTCGATCGCCAGAGCGTACAGCTGGCCCGAGAGGGGGCACCCTTGACGCACTCCCCGCCCGAAGCTGACCGGCTCGGTCAGGGCCCAGTTGAGCCGGACCAAACACTCCGCTTCAGCGTACAGCACCCGGAGAAAGCCTACAAACTGGGGCCCGAAGCCGAAAGCCCGCAGGGTGCCCAGGAGATACCCGTGGTCCATCCTGTCGAACGCCTTCTCCTGGTCCAGGGACAGGAGGGCGAACGACAGACCATCCCTACGCCCCAGCTCTAAAAGGTCACGGACCAGGTATAGGTTATTAAAGATGCTCCGGCCCGGGACGGTGTAGGTCTGGTCGGGATGGACCACGTCTGCCAGCACGGACCCCAGCCGTAGCGAGATAGCCTTCGCTACGATCTTATAGTCCGTGCTGAGGAGCGAGAGGGGACGCCAATTCCGTAAATCGCGAAGGTCCCCCTTCTTCGGCAACAGGGCGAGCACAGCTCGCCGGCACGAGAGAGGGAGGACCCCGCTTAGCAAGGACTCGGCCCAGACGGTGACGAGGTCTGGGCCGAGGACATCCCAGAACACGCGGTAGAACTCCACGGTCAGCCCGTCCATGCCCGGCGATTTGTTGGTGGGCATGAGCCGGAGGGCTTCCGAGAACTCGGCTAGGGAGAGAGGCAACTCCAGCCGGTCTCGGTCGCCCGCGCTGACCGTCGGGAGCCCAGTCCAGAGCACCCTGCGGGCCTCGGCGTCGGTCGGATCCGGGGAAAAAAGAGCGGCATAGAAGGCCCTGGCCCTTCCACGCATCTCCTCCGGATCCGTAAGGGGGGAGCCGTCCTCCGCCAGGAGGCAGGTGACATGCTTTTTGGCCCCCCTCCTTTTCTCCAGGGCATAGAAGAAGCGGGAGCCGCGATCCATCTCCCGAAGGAGCCGGATGCGGGATCGAACGAACGCGCCCCGGGCCCGGTGGTCTTCCAGGGCCCGGAGCTCCTCCCGCTTCTCCCGGTACGCCTCACAGAGGGGTGGATCCTCGGGGCTGGAGGCCAGACGCCTCTCCAGCTCCAAGACCTCCCGCTCCAACTGCCCCATCAGCGCACCCCTCCGCCGGCTGGCGCCCCAGGTGTAGTTCCGGCAAAAGAGCCGTGCGCGGACCTTCCCTACATCCCACCACCGCCGCGCCGAGGGAAAGGTGCGCCGCTGCTCCCGCCAGGTCAACCAAAACTCCCGGAAGGTGGCCACAAAGTCCACGTCCTCCAGCAAACTATTATTAAAATGCCAATAGGCTGGCCCTGGCCGCTCAGAACTGAGAGAGGCCGTCACGGACACCAAATGGTGATCCGAGAACGGGGCCGGCCGGACGCTGGAGGCATGGGCCTGTGCCAGATGAAGGCGGGACAAATAAATCCTGTCCAACCGGGAGTGGTGCGACCGGTCATCCTCCACCTGGACATAGGTGAAGGTGGTATCGTCGTCCGGGTGGTGGTCGCGCCAGACGTCCACCAGGGAGTGATGGTCTACAATCTCCCTGAGGACGCCCGCGGCCGCCTGGGAAGTCTCAAGCCCTGAGCGGTCCCGGTCCTCGAGGGTGGTGTTAAAGTCCCCGCCCAGGACCAGGCACTCGCGAGAATCCAGAGTGCCGAGGAAGGCCGCCGCCCGCCGATAGAAAGGCACGCGGTCCGGGCCCTTGTTCGGGGCATAAACATTGACCAAATTTAAAACTAGCCCTTCCACACGGGTCCGGACGTGCAGCAGGCGGCCCGGCACAACCTCGGCAACCCCCAGCACCTCAGGCCGCAGCCCCGGGGAGAACAGGGTGGCCACTCCAGCTGAGTGGGCGCTGAGGTGGCTAAAATAAACTCCATCTCCCCACTCCAGCCGCCAGCTAGCCTCGACGGCCGGAGCCGTATGGGTCTCCTGCAGGAAAATCACAGAGTACCCCCCCTCCCGAAGGAAGGAGAGCACTTGGCACCTGCGGGGACCCACCCTACAGCCCCGGGCGTTCAACGATGCAAAGGTGGTGACTGTCATGTCGAGGGCTGGGGCAGATCCTCACAGGCGGAGGGATCGACGGCCTCCAGCGGGCCCCGCAAGATCCCATGCTCGGCCCCGAAGGCCAACAAGGAGTCGCGGAACCTGCAGGCCCGCCGGTAGGCCGCGATGTCTCGCCGATTGGACCCCCGCCCCTCCCCCAAAAGTGCCTCCAGAGCCCGGAGGACGAGATGGAAGTCCCCCCAGCGCCGAAGGGCGAGCTGCACCTTACCCTGGGAACCACGGGTATCCGAGAGAAAGAGGCGCAGCTCATCCCGCAGCGCAGAGGGGGAGGCAGCGGCCGAGCCGCTGCCATCCTCCGGCAGGGCCCCCGAAGGGTCCTCGCGGCCCACAGACAAACAAGGGGCCGAGCTCCGGCGCCGCTGCGCCGGGCCGCCCGTCTCTGTCCCCGGCAAAGGGGAGGGCGGCTGAGGGAACAACACAGCCCCAACAGTGGCGGGAAGGGGAGACACGAAAGCCGTCCCCCGAGGGTCGTCAGCAGGCAACGAAATTGCGACAACCCCGGGGGCGGCGGTGAACCCAGAGGTGGCAGGAAGAGACACCTCGGGGACAGCAGGAGAGGGAACAGGGTCAAGGACAGGAACAAGCTCCCCATCCCCTGCTGCCAAACCGCTAGATTGCGGCTCCTCCTGGCTAGGGTCTGCAGCCAAGGGGACGGAGGCAGCAGGGACTGGGGAGGCCTCAGGGTTAGGAAGTATGGAAGGGGCGGGATCGGGGGTAGAAACCGGCTGCTCAGCAACAGCCGTCACCCCAAGGGGCTCGGCGGCTGTGCACGAAATGGCAGGCGCGGCCGGACTGGCAGGTAGGGCCAAGGGTTCCCCCAAAACTAAATCGGGGGCGACAGGACCGGGAGCAGGAGGGGGGCCCGGGACTGAGTCAGCGCTCGGATCGGGGCCCGCTGGTGGAAGGTTGTCCTCCCCCTGGGTAACTGGGGTCAAACCCAGGGCCTCAATCTCATCAAAAAAGGAGGCAAAAGCGGTCCCCTCGGCCCCGGCGACCTCCCCGCCAGTCACGGAGACAAAGGCCGCCTCGGCAACATCGGCGGCGGCGGGGGACTCGGTTGGAGCAGGGGCCGGGAGAACCGCTACCGAAGCCTCCTCAGGTGCGGGCTCAACGATAGGGACAGAAGTTTCCCCAGCCGCTGCCACGGCGTCCACAGTTTCCATGGCCAGCGCCTCCTGCTGGGTACCGTCCGGGGGCGCGATGGAAGCACTAGCAACGTCGGCCCCCCGCAATATCTTTCGGGGGGTCTGCTCTCCCTCCTCATCAGAGGGGAGGGAGAGAGCCCGCGACCCGCGGGCGCTGCGCTTTCCCCGGACGGTCACCCAGCCCTCTGTGGTGGAAGAGGAGGTGGAGGGCCGGTCAGCAGGGACGGGGCCAGAGGGCAAGGGCAGTAATTTCGGGGCTCGGGGTGGCAGGGGGGAAGGGCCAGAGGGCAAGGGTGAACCCTCCCCCTGGGGCGGGCCCGACCCCGCGGCCGGTGGAAGCTGCCCCGCCCCCACCTCCACATGCCCCGCCGATCCAGGGTCGGCGACGGCAAGGCCTGCCCGCTCGGCCGTCTCCGCGGCCAGAGCGGGGAGCGCAGCAGAAGGAGGAGGGACGTCGGCAGCAGCAGTGGCCGAACCGCCAGGGTCGCCGGCGATGACAGGGCCGGCACTCTCCCGGGCCCCGGGGGTCCCGGACGCTCCTCCAGGCCGGGCCAGGGGACAGTCCCTCCGGACATGTCCCGGCGCGCGGCAGAGAAAGCACCGGGCCTCCCCCGTCGAATAATGGACCCGGTAGCGGGCCCCGTGGTGGGGCACCAGGAAGGACCCCTCGAGCGCCGTTCCGACACCCGCCGCCGGCGGCAGTTGGAGCTGGACCTGCCGGCGGAAAGACAGGATGTGACGGAGGACGGGGTCCTTACAGCCCAACGAAAGAGGGCTTATAACTGAAATGGGCTTCCCCAGGACGGAGAGGGCTGGCAACAGGGCGGCGTTGGGGAGGTAGGGCGGGACGGAGGTTAGAACCACCCGTACGCCCAGGTCCTCCAAGGGTTCCAAAGGAACAAACACGCCCCCCACCGTCAGGCCAATTTCCACCGCCTCCTGCGCGGCGGCCTCCGACGCCAGGAAGAACACGGCCTTCCCATACATTTTGGAGGCCGCCACGATGGCTGAGGGCCCCACCACCCTCGCCAACGCCCGCACGTAGGTCTCAATGTGGGGCGAGGCAGGCACCAGGTGGCAACGGACGCCATGCCTCCTAGTTAGCGAGGGGAAGGGGCCCAAGCCACCGGGAACGGGTCCAGAGGCGGCAGTCGGAGCGGATGGCGTGGTGGTGCGCGGGGTGGCGGCAGCCACCTGGGCGTACGCTCTGGGGGTCCGAGATGGAGCGCCTCCAGAGCTGGTGGAAGGAACAGCAGGAGAGGGAGGGGCCGCGGCCGGAGTCGGGGCCGCGGCGGGGATTGCGGCCCCGCCCGCAGGAGGCTTGGTTCCACGGGCGGGGCCCTTGCCCTTCTTCCTCCCTTGGCCTTTCCTGCCGGTGGAGGAGGCAGCCGTGGCAGCGGCGGTGTCCAGGGCAGGGCCAGCCAAGGGGCCGGCCACTGGGGCGGGCGGGGGGCAACAGGGCAGAAGAAGAAAGTGGGGCAGGGGTAAAAGCATGGGCAATGGCGGGAGCAGGGTCAGTGACGGGGGTAGGAGCAGGAGCAGAGTCCCCCGCCATTGCAACCAGCAACCGCTCCTCCTCTCTAAGCAATAGACAGAGGAGGAGGGTCTAGCAAAAAAGGAGAGGGGGGGTTAACCACTCCCCCCTGTGAAACTACAGAGGGGGGGGAGGGCACCCCTGGGGTGGGGGACGGGGAAGCAAGGAAAAAGCAACCACTCCTCCCCGCTAGGCTGCAGGCTGAGGAGGAGAGTGCCAACGGAGGGGGCGGGGGGAAGGCACAAACACCAAAAGGCGGGGGAAAAGGGGTGGGGGGAGTGGGGAGGGCGGGGGCGGACACTCCTAAGCAGCAATTCAAAAATGCCTGTGAGCCAAAAAATTCAAGGCCAGGTTGAGCTGGGAACGTGGCCAGCAGACTTGAAGCTGATAAGGAGGAGGGAAAAAAAAAAAAAAG
>NW_020708307.1:7087-7941 GCF_002925995.2 Terrapene triunguis
CACAGCGCTCGAGAAGCGTAGGCTCTGCCGCCCGCTGCAGCAGACAAAACAGTCCCGGACGGTGGAAAAGAGCGGGGGGAGCAAACAGTCTCGCCGAGGGGCGAAAAACAGGTCCAGATGACACGCGGGGCGGTGGAGGGGCTGTCGGCGGTGGGGGTGGTGGTGGTGGGGGGGGCAGATGGTCGAAGGGGGGGGGCACCGCACCCCCCCCCGTGCCCTCCTCAACAGTCCGTTTCAGGGGACGGGACAGGAGAATCCCACGTCGACCTCAGAGCTTCCTCGCATGCGATGGTTTCCACTCCGGGGAATTACAAACGAGAGGACCGGCACCGTCTACACTCCAGACGCTTTGCGTCGGGGGACGGGACAAAAGGACCCCACGTCGACCCTAGAGCTTCTCCGTACGCAATGGCACCCACTCCGAGGAATTACGGGCGAGAGGCTCAGTACCGTCCACCCTCCTAACGCGACCGGAGGCACCACACCACCCCAGGAGCAAAGTTGGCAAAGTCACTCAAAACACACAAACCCCTCCACAGTCTCTCGAATCAGGAACACAGGTCTCCGGACTCCGCGACGGGGAAAGCAGCTCCCACGCTGACAGCAGCGGGCGGCAGGCGTCCGGCCAGGCAGGGCAGGCAAGCAAGCAGGCAGGCAGGGGGGCCCCCAGACGGTGTTGATGCTGGGGGAGCCGGTGCTTCTCCCTCCGGAGGCGAGGGGGGGGGCAGGCCGGCAAGGCCCCCCCCTCCGCACTCCCTCCCTCCCTCAGCAGCAACGGCAGCAACGGCAGGGGAGGGCTAGAGGGAGAAAGGAGCCAGAGCACCAGCAAAATGCGACCGATCGTGTAGTGAGTC
>NW_020708308.1:0-2476 GCF_002925995.2 Terrapene triunguis
GTGCGTGTGTGTCTGTGCCGGGGATGCACTGCACGGTGCGTGTGTGCGCGTGCCGGGGATGCACTGCACGGTGCGTGTGTGCGCGTGCCGGGGATGGACTGCACAGTGTGTGTGTGTCTGTGCTGGGAATGCACTGCACGGTGCATGCGCGTGTGGGCCGGATACTCATGCAGCTGTGTCCTGGGGCAGCTGCGGGCACCCCTACAGTCCTGCCAGTTGCCGACACCGACCTCGGTGCCCACGCAGGCAGCGAGGGCTGAGGGGTGGCGCTGTGGCCCCATGCAAGCTTGGCAAGGTGGGTAGAGGGTACGAGGAGCTCAGCAAGCTGTGCCCATCCAGGGTGAACCCAACGGGGCAGCTGCCCCTGCCCCCATGGGGCCTCTGCCCCATCGCCACGTGTGGCTGAAGCTGGGGCACATGGGAAGGCATGTCCTTGCCTGGCAGCAGGGCGATGCCCAGCCCTCACTCCTGTGCCCACCACACACCTGGGATGGGGTGTGGCCCCAAACCCCTTGAGCAGCTGCAGACTGACCTGGTGCCGGCTGGTCCGAGAGGCCGTTCATATCATCCATGTTGCTCTGCAGCCCTGCAGGGAGATGAGACCCGAGGGATGGGCCACGCTGCCGGGCACACATGCCACCTGCGTGCCAGGGCCTCCTGCACTCCCCACCCACCCCCGGCTGGGCCCCTTCACAACCCCCCAGGGCTGCGGAAATCAGCCTCCTGCCTGGGCTGGGGTTTCCCTGCCATTTGGTGTTTGTTATTGTAGGGTCTCCTGAGAACGTGGGGGCTGCTCACAGTGGTTTGTGTATTGTAGGGTCTCCCAGGAGCGAAACCCAGCTACTCAGTGGGCTGGGGTCGTCCAATTAGGGAGGAGCTGTGACAGCCTGGAACCTAGAGGCTCCCTCGCTCTGTCCCATCTGTGGGTGGGGGCAGGGGGGTGTTTGCCCTGGCGCCATCCCTCTAGGAGGGGATGGGGCTGCGGGGCAGAGCAGTGGGCACCAGAGCTCAGTGCTGGGGCCTGTTTTCCCTGCACTGTGCACCGCGGGTCACTCGCCCAGCAGGATTGCCCAGTTGTCCGGGCTCCCTGTTTGTTATTGTAGGGTCTCCTGTGAGATCCCGCCATCAAACCAGCCCAAGCTGAGCCTAGCGCTGTGGGCGCAGCCCAAAGGGGCAGCGGAGAGCCCTGTGCTGCCCAGCAGCGCCCCCTGTGGGTGCAGCTGAGGGTGGCGGCTGGCACAGCAGGCCAGGGGAGAGATGGGAGCCGAGCCACATTCAGCACCAGCTCCTGGGCTAGGGATGCTGTGGGGGGATGGGCTTAGCCCCAGTGGGTGACCCCCCTCCAGACCCTGCTATGAGGGGTCCCGGGCTGGGGCTGGCGTCACTTAGCCAGAGACCAGGTGGGCCATCCCCCTGCTTGGTGAACTCCACTGAGCTGCCGCATGAGGTTGGGCTTCACCCACCCACCCCGTGCCCCAGATCTGGGCTGGCACCTACTGCACTCCTGCAGGCGCAGCTGGCAGTGCCCGGCCATCAGCCGGACGCAGGCGTCAGGGCTCAGGGCGTCAGCGGGGCACAGGCGCTGGTAGGGGGCACACGCCTTGCTCAGTGCCCAGTTCCTCTCGGCCTGCTCCGGGGTAGCCTGGGCTTCTAGGACAGCCTGGCAGCTGGGCAGGGGAGCCAGAGGGGCCTCCGGGGCTGGGGAGAGAGGAGACAGGTCAGAGTGGAGCCCACTCCCCACCTACAGGCTATGCATGGGGCCGGGCTCTCAGCCGAGGGCACCATGCTGCTGAATTTGCTTCCTTACCCTCACGCCCTCCCTCCGGTTCTTCCCCCATAGTGCAGTCTGAACACCCATTGGATCGGCCCTTGTTTGTTATTGTAGGGTATCTGCAGAGAGCTGGGCTGCACACACACAGGTTTGTTATTGTAGGGTCTCTCAGGAGTGTAGGGCTGTCTGTGGGGGATGGTGCTGCCCACACAGGTTAGCCATCCTAGCCCCTGCGTGGTGTTACCAAGACAGCTGTGAGGCCGCCTGCGCTGGTTTGTTATTGTAGGGGCGCTCGCTGGAGCGAACAGGCTGTAGGCAACAGCAGGGCTACTGCTGCTCCGGCAGGTCACCCCAGCCTGCTCCACCAATGACCTCCCTGCCGTGGGGCTGCCACTGACCAGGGGACAGGCCATGGGGCCTCGTGCAGGAGCCCCCAGCCAGCCTGCGCTGCTGGTGTGCGTGGCCGTGCGGGCGGGGGGCTGGCACTCACGGGCACACTCCCTGCTCCGGTTGCCGCAGTCCCCAAAGAGGCAGGGCGTGCACTCCCCACACTCCCGCAGCCGCTGCTCGTGCTCGGCCAGCGCCCCCTCCAGGGCCACCAGGGCGCTCTTCAGGGCGGCCTCTAGGACCAGCGTCCCCCGGCTGGACAGTGCTGCAGAGAGAGAGAGAGAGAGGAGCCTGGTCAGCCCTAGCCCATGGCCCTGA
>NW_020708309.1:0-2593 GCF_002925995.2 Terrapene triunguis
GTGCACGTCAGGGATGCACTGCACGGTGCGTGTGTGCGCGTGCCGGGAATGCACTGCACGGTGCGTGTGTGTCTGTGCCGGGGATGCACTGCACGGTGCGTGTGTGTCTGTGCCGGGGATGCACTGCACAGTGCGTGTGTGCGCATGCCAGGGATGCACTGCACGGTGCGTGTGTGCGCGTGCCGGGGATGGACTGCACGGTGCGTGTGTGCGCGTACTGGGGATGCACTGCACGGTGCGTGCGCGTGTGGGCCGGATACTCATGCAGTTGTGTCCTGGGGCAGCTGCGGGCACCCCTACAGTCGTGCCAGTTGCCGACACCGACCTCGGTGCCCACGCAAGCAGCGAGGGCTGAGGGGTGGCGCTGTGGCCCCATGCAAGCTTGGCAGGGTGGGTAGAGGGTATGAAGAGCTCAGCAAGCTGTGCCCATCCAGGGTGAACCCAACGGGGCAGCTACCCCTGCCCCCATGGGGCCTCTGCCCCATTGCCACGTGTGGCTGAAGCTGGGGCACATGGGAAGGCATGTCCCTGCCTGGCAGCAGGGCGATGCCCGGCCCTCGCTCCTGCGCCCACCACACACCTGGGATGGGGTGTGGCCCCAAACCCCTTGAGCAGCTGCAGACTGACCTGGTGCCGGCTGGTCCGAGAGGCCGTTCATATCATCCATGTTGCTCTGCAGCCCTGCAGGGAGACGAGACCCGAGGGATGGGCCACGCTGCTGGGCACACATGCCACCTGCGTGCCAGGGCCTCCTGCACTCCCCACTCACCCCCCGGCTGGGCCCCTTCACAACCCTCCAGGGCTGCGGAAATCAGCCTCCTGCCCAGGCTGGGGTTTCCCTGCCATTTGGTGTTTGTTATTGTAGGGTCTCCTGAGAGCGTAGGGGCTGCTCACAGTGGTTTGTGTATTGTAGGGTCTCCCAGGAGCGAAACCCAGCTACTCAGTGGGCTGGGGTTGTCCAATTGGGGAGGAGCTGTGACAGCCTGGGACCTAGAGGCTCCCTCGCTCTGTCCCATCTGTGGGTGGGGGCAGGGGGGTGTTTGCCCTGGCGCCATCCCTCTAGGAGGGGATGGGGCTGCGGGGCAGAGCAGTGGGCACCAGAGCCCAGTGCTGGGGCCTGATCTGGGCCTGTTTTCCCTGCACTGTGCACCATGGGTCACTCGCCCAGCAGGATTGCCCAGTTGTCCGGGCTCCCTGTTTGTTATTGTAGGGTCTCCTGTGAGATCCCGCCATCAAACCAGCCCAAGCTGAGCCTAACGCTGTGGGCGCAGCCCAAAGGGGCAGCGGAGAGCCCTGTGCTGCCCAGCAGCGCCCCCTGTGGGTGCAGCTGAGGGTGGCGGCTGGCACAGCAGGCCAGGGGAGAGATGGGAGCCGAGCCACATTCGGCACCAGCTCCTGGGCTAGGAGTGCTGTGGGGGGATGGGCTTAGCCCCAGTGGGTGACCCCACTCCAGAACCTGCTATGAGGGGTCCCGGGCGGGGGGAGGGGCTGGGGCTGGCGTCACTTAGCCAGAGACTAGGTGGGCCATCCCCCTGCTTGGTGAACTCCACTGAGCTGCCGCATGAGGTTGGGCTTCACCCACCCACCCCGCGCCCCCGATCTGGGCTGGCACCTACTGCACTCCTGCAGGCGCAGCTGGCAGTGCCCAGCCATCAGCCGGACGCAGGCATCAGGGCTCAGGGCGTCAGCGGGGCACAGGCGCTGGTAGGGGGCACACGCCTTGCTCAGTGCCCAGTTCCTCTCGGCCTGCTCCGGGGTAGCCTGGGCTTCTAGGACAGCCTGGCAGCTGGGCAGGGGAGCCAGAGGGGCCTCCGGGGCTGGGGAGAGAGGAGACAGGTCAGAGTGGAGCCCACTCCCCGCCCACAGGCTATGCACGGGGCCGGGCTATCAGCCGAGGGCACCATGCTGCCGAATTTCCTTCCTTACCCTCACGCCCTCCCTCCGGTTCTTCCCCCATAGTGCAGTCTGAACACCCATTGGATCAGCCCTTGTTTGTTATTGTAGGGTCTCTCGGGAGAGCTGGGCTGTGCATGTGCAGGTTTGTTATTGTGGGGTCTCTCAGGAGTGTAGGGCTGTCTGTGGGGGATGGTGCTGCCCACACAGGTTAGCCATCCTAGCCCCTGCATGGTGTTACCAAGACAGCTGTGAGGCCGCCTGCGCTGGTTTGTTATTGTAGGGGCGCTCGCTGGAGCGAACAGGCTGTAGGCAACAGCAGGGCTACTGCTGCTCCGGCAGGTCACCCCAGCCTGCTCCACCAATGACCTCCCTGCCGTGGGGCTGCCACTGACCAGTGGACATGCCATGGGGCCTCGTGCAGGAGCCCCCAGCCAGCCTGCGCTGCTGGTGTGCGTGGCCGGGCGGGCGGGTGGCTGGCACTCACGGGCACACTCCCCGCTCCGGTTGCCGCAGTCCCCAAAGAGGCAGGGCGTGCACTCCCCACACTCCCGCAGCCGCTGCTCGTGCTCGGCCAGCGCCCCCTCCAGGGCCACCAGGGCGCTCTTCAGGGCGGCCTCTAGGACCAGCGTTCCCCGGCTGGACAGTGCTGCAGAGAGAGAGAGAGAGGAGCCTGGTCAGCCCTAGCCCATGGCCCTGA
>NW_020708310.1:0-1290 GCF_002925995.2 Terrapene triunguis
TGTTTGGCTTTTTCTTCTCTTTCATGGGCCTCCTGTTTGGCTTTTTCCAGCTCCATTTCTCTCTTGTGGGCCTCCTCTTTGGCTTTCTCTTCTCTGGCTCTCAGCTCCATCTCTCTCTTGTGGGCCCCCTCTTTGGCTTTCTCCAGCTCCATCTCTCTCTTGTGGGCCCCCTCTTTGGCTTTCTCTTCTCTGTCTCTCAGCTCTATCTCTTTTTCTTTCAGCTCCATAGCTCTCTTGTGGGCCTCCTCTTTAGCTTTTTCTTCTTTGGTAGTCATTTTCCTGGTTTTCCTGTGCTGGGTCACCCCCTCTGCAGTTGACTGAAACTGGGATGTACTTAGCTGTGGCTGCTGCTGAGTTAACAGAGACTTTCTAACAAGCTACTCCCGAGGATGTAAAAAGAAAAAAAAAACAATTCAACTTGTAAATTGCCTTTACCAGTTCAAAGTTTGCTCACTGATTGAACCCTTCTCTTAACAAAGCCCCTTGTTAAAAAAAACTTAACACCTCTGCCTTCAGGCAAGGAGAGATAAGATATGCATCTACCTTCAGCTCTGCTCTCCAAGCAGCTAGAAGGGAAAAAAAAATCTCTTACTGGCTTTTGGGTTAAAACGATCTCCACCGCTATGCCACCATGTCAAGGCTGGATCCCCACTTTGAACTTTAGGGTTCAAATGTAGGGGCCTGCATAAAAACTTCTAAGCTTATCTACCAGCTTAGCTTTGGTCCGCTGCCACCATCACAAGAATTCCCTCCCTGGGAAGCCTTGAGAAACCTTTCACCAATTCCCTGGTGAACACAGATCCAAACCCCCTTGGATCTTAAAACAAGGAGAAGTTAACCATCCCCCCTCCTTCCTTCCACCCTCCTTTCACCAACTCCTGGTGAATACAGATCCAAACCCCCTTGGATCTTAAAACAAGGAGAAATCAATCTGGTTCTTAAAAAAGAAAAGGCTTTTAATTAAAGAAAAAGGTAAAAATCATCTCTGTAAAATCAGTATGGAGAATACTTTACAGGGTAATCAAACTTAAAGAGCTCAGAGGACCCCCCTCTGTCTTAGGTTCAAAGTACAGCAAACAAAGATACACACTCTGGTAAAAAGGTACATTTACAAGTTGAGAAAACAAAGTAAATCTAAGACGCCTTGCCTGTCTTTTTACTTACAAGTTTGAAATAGGAGAGACTTGTTTAGAAAGATGGGGAGAACCTGGATTGATGTCTGGTCCCTCTCAGTCCCCAGAGCGAACCACCCCTAAAACAAAGAGCACACACACAAACCTTTCCCCCCCC
>NW_020708311.1:0-2224 GCF_002925995.2 Terrapene triunguis
GTCTCTGTACACAGAGAGCTGTTACCCTTCCCTTCATAGTTATGACACGCCCCCCAAATCACAGATAGTGTTGGACGTTCGGTTCCACACTGGCTGTGATTTCTTCCTGGAGTTTTAGGAGAAAACAGAGTTAATAAGACATACTACTGATTATATAAAAACTAACAATGTTTCATTCCAAGAACAATTGTTAACCAGTTAACTCTGGGAAACTTTCCCGGGAGAGTGCATCAGCCACTTTGTTAGAAGCTCCCGAAATGTGTTGTATTTCAAAATCAAAATCTTGGAGAGCTAAACTCCACCGAAGAAGTTTTTTGTTATTTCCCTTGGCGGTATGAAGCCACTGTAGCGCAGCATGGTCTGTTTGTAGTTGGAAACGCCGTCCCCAAACATATGGGCGTAGCTTTTCCAGCGCGTACACAATGGCGTAGCATTCCTTTTTGCTGATTGACCAGTGACTTTCCCTCTCAGACAGTTTTTTGCTGAGAAACACGACAGGATGGAATTCTTGATCCGGTCCTTCCTGCATTAAAACTGCTCCCACGCCTCTCTCGGAAGCATCTGTGGTTACTAGGAACGGTTTGTCAAAGTCTGGGGCCCTTAGCACAGGGTCAGACATGAGTGTTGCCTTAAGCTGGTTAAAGGCCTTTTGACACTCATCAGTCCACTGAACTGCATTTGGCTGTTTCTTTCTGGTTAGGTCTGTCAGCGGGGCGGCGATTTGGCTGTAGTGTGGTACAAATCGCCTATAATATCCGGCCAAGCCTAAGAAGGATTGGACCTGTTTCTTTGACTTTGGAACCGGCCACTTTTGGATAGCATCCACTTTGGCCTGTAGGGGATTTATAGTTCCTTGACCCACCTGGTGCCCCAGGTACGTCACTCTGTTTTGGCCTATTTGACACTTTTTAGCCTTAACAGTTAGTCCTGCCTGTCGGATGCGCTCGAAGACTTTTCCCAGGTGCTCCAGGTGTTCTGTCCATGAATCAGAAAAAATGGCCACATCATCGAGGTAGGCAACTGCAGATTCTCCCAATCCCGCTAAGAGACCATCTACAAGTCTTTGGAAGGTGGCGGGTGCATTTCGCAACCCGAAAGGGAGTACATTGAATTCGTACACCCCTGCCTGGGTGACGAAGGCTGACCTTTCCTTAGCGGGTTCATCTAGTGGTACTTGCCAGTACCCTTTGGTTAAGTCTAAAGTAGAGATGAATTGGGCATGTCCCAATTTTTCCAATAGCTCATCTGTGCGTGGCATTGGATAGTTGTCAGGACGAGTTACAGCATTTAGCTTACGGTAGTCCACGCAAAAGCGTATTTCCCCATCTGGTTTGGGAACTAGAACCACTGGAGATGCCCATGCACTGTTAGAGGGGCGGATTATACCCATCTGTAGCATGTCCTGGATCTCCCTTTGTATAGCCGCTTGGGCATGAGGTGACTCCCGGTAGGGTGGGGTTCTAATTGGGTGAGCATTACCTGTGTCAATGGAGTGGTATGCCCGTTCGGTCCGTCCTGGAGTGGCTGAGAAAATCGGTGCAAAGCTTGTGCACAGCTCCTTGATCTGCTGTCGCTGCAGACGTCCCAGGGTCATGGAGAGGTTCACCTCTTCCACGCCACCATTCCTTGTTCCTTCGTAGTAGACACCTGCAGGCCACTCCGCGTCATCTGTTTCCTGGGCTGTAAACTGGCAAACGTTTAATTCTCTGGAATAAAAGGGCTTAAGAGAATTAACATGGTATACCTTAGGCTTTATGTTGGAGGTGGGGGAGGCTATGAGATAGTTAACAGCTCCTAGGCGCTCCTGGACCGTGAATGGTCCTTCCCACGACGCTTCCATTTTATGGGCCTGGAGCGCCTTTAAGACCATGACTTGGTCTCCTACTTTGAAGGACCGTTCTCTGGAATGTTTATCATACCAGGCCTTTTGCTCTTCCTGAGCATCCTTTAGGTTTTCTTTAGCAAGGGCTAAAGAGTGTCGGAGGGTGTTTTGTAGGTTGCTTACAAAGTCTAGAATGTTAGTTCCTGGAGAAGGCGTAAACCCCTCCCATTGCTGCTTCACCAACTGTAATGGCCCCTTAACCTCGCGGCCATACACAAGTTCAAATGGTGAAAACCCTAAACTGGGATGTGGTACAGCCCTGTAGGCAAAAAGCAACTGCTGCAACACTAGGTCCCAATCATTGGAGTGTTCATTTATGAATTTACGTATCATGGCCCCCAA
>NW_020708311.1:2324-4577 GCF_002925995.2 Terrapene triunguis
TGGTGTTGCTTAAGGGTACAGCTTCCGGCCATCGGGTAGCAAAATCCATGAAAGTCAGTACGTACTGCTTTCCTCTGGGTGTCTTCTTTGGGAAAGGACCCAGAATATCCACAGCTACTCGCTGAAATGGGACCTCAATTATGGGTAGTGGCTGGAGAGGGGCTTTAACCTGGTCTTGGGGCTTTCCCACTCGTTGGCACACCTCACAAGACCGGACATAATTAGCAACGTCCTTGCCCATTCCCTCCCAGTGGAAGGACTTCCCCAACCGGTCTTTGGTTCTGTTCACCCCAGAATGGCCACTGGGATGATCATGGGCTAAGCTCAAGAGCTTTACCCGATACTTAGTGGGAACCACCAACTGTCTTTGAGGATGCCAGTCTTCCTGGTGCCCACCAGAAAGAGTTTCCTTGTATAAAAGTCCTTGTTCTACAACAAACCGGGATCGGTTAGAAGAGCTGAGAGGCGGTGGGGTGCTCCGTGCCGCCGCCCAAGCTTTCTGAAGGCTGTCATCTGCTTCCTGCTCGGCCTGGAACTGTTCCCTTGATGCTGGAGACATCAGTTCCTCCTTGGACTGTGGACTGGGGCTTGGTCCCTCTGGAAGCGATGCAGGTGCTGGGACTGTTTCCATTGACTGTGAACCGCTGTCCGCTGGTGCACTATGTGGTATCTCAGGCTCTGGCTGAGCCTCTTGGGTAGGGTTATCTGCTGCTTCCGCCAGTTCAGGCTCGCTGGTGCCCTCTGGCATTGGAGTTGTAGACGGGTTTGCAAGCGCTGGACTCAGTGCCGGCAATGGTTCTGGTGCTGGTTGCGTTGCCAGTTCCGGTTCCGGGACTGGCTTTGGCTGGGTCTCTGGGATTGGATCCACTACGGCTGTTGCAGTCGTTGGCAGGGGATCCGGTTCCACCACCTGTGTTTGGGTCTCCGGTAACACAGACGGGGCCCTGGTGGACGGCTCAGGAACAGGGATGGGGGTGAAAGCTTGCTTAGCCTGGCTGCGGGTGACTATTCCCACCCTCTTGGCTAGCTTCACATGGTTGGCCAAGTCTTCCCCCAGCAGCATGGGGATGGGATAATTGTCATAGACTGCAAAAGTCCACATTCCTGCCCAGCCCTTGTACTGGACATGCAACTGGGCTGTAGGCAAGGTTACAGACTGTGACACGAAGGGTTGAATTGTCACTGTAGCCTCCGGGTTGATGAGTTTGGGGTCCACTAGGGATTGGTGGATAGTTGACACTTGTGCCCCAGTGTCCCTCCAAGCGATAACCTTCTTTCCGCCCACTCTCAAGGTTTCCCTTCGCTCCGAGGGTATGAGAGAGGCATCTGGGTCTGGGGATCTTTGGTGTGATTGGGGTGTAATGAACTGTAATCGGTTAGGGTTCTTGGGGCAGTGAGCCTTTATATGCCCCAGTTCATTACATTTAAAACATCGCCCTGCTAAGGTATCACCGGGGCGATGTTGGTTGGTGGAGACTGGTGGGGTGGGGTGCGTCTGGGGTTTCCCTTGGGATGTGGGTGGGGCCTTGGGTTGTCCCCGGTGATAAGGTTTTGTTTCGGCTT
The DNA here is from genome assembly GCF_002925995.2 of Terrapene triunguis. Lineage (NCBI taxonomy): Eukaryota > Metazoa > Chordata > Testudines > Emydidae > Terrapene > Terrapene triunguis. The sequence goes on from NW_020708311.1 coordinate 3,888, forward strand.
GCCCCTTCTGATATTCACTCCAACTGCTACTAGCTTTTTTCTTTTCTGTCACCTCCACCCATTTGGCTCCAATCTCCCCCGCCTCGGTTACAGTTTTGGGCTTCCTATCTAGGATGTACCTTTCTATTTCCTCAGGAACACCCTCTAAAAACTGCTCCATTTTTACTAGGGAAAGCAGATCTTCCAGAGATTTAACATTTGCTCCTGATACCCAGGCATCACAATTTTTGTCAATGTGGTAGGCATGCCGGGTAAATGACACATCTGGTTTCCACCTTAGGGCTCTGAACCGCCGACGGGCATGCTCGGGTGTTAGCCCCATTCTGAGTCTGGCCTTGTTTTTAAAAAGTTCATAACTGTTCATGTGTTCCTTAGGCATTTCAGCCGCCACCTCTGCTAAGGGTCCACTGAGCTGCGGTCTCAGCTCTACCATGTACTGGGGTGGAGGGATGCTGTATCCAAGGCAGGCCCTTTCAAAATTTTCTAAGAAGGCCTCAGTATCATCGCCTGCCTTGTAGGTGGGGAATTTCCTGGGATGGGAAGTGGTACCTGGAGAGGAGTTGTTAGGATGGTCTGATGCATCCTGCCTAGTCCTTGCTGCTTCCAGTTCCATCTCTTTTTCTTTCAGCTCCATCTCTCTTTTATGGGCCTCCTGTTTGGCTTTTTCTTCTCTTTCATGGGCCTCCTGTT
>NW_020708312.1:0-6899 GCF_002925995.2 Terrapene triunguis
CATATACCAGGTTGTTATATAACATGCACATGGATTTTAACCCTTCAGTCCCTCCTCTTGACCCTAGGGTTCCCTAACCCGCCAGGTCAAATATACCAATTTTAATGTACCCAGCCTACTGCGGAGTCGCCGATAAAGCACCAGTACCATCAGGAATGTTAGGATAGACACTCCCCACATAACTTGACAAAATAGCACCCAGATCCATCCCCAGGGGACCTTGTCACCTGAGATGGCATCGCCCATAATCATTGCTTTAACCTCCACTGCCTGGTTCCTTGCCTTTGAGTACTTCACATCGGCCTGGTCCACGGTTTCTCCTATCTGAGTGTACCTCAGACGGCCTTCCCCAATATGCCTCTGGGCCTCGGCCACCAACTCCTCGATCTTCGCCTGCAGGGCCTGTAGACCCTCCTCTAGATACTTACTGCCGTAGTGCCATTCCGGATCCCATGTTAGGTTACCCATCATTGGCGGAGTACGGTGGAGCCGCGTCCCGTCAACAGTCAGGGTTGACCTTCGGGGGACCGTCATGCACACGGATGGATGTCTCGAGGGGCAGGGCTTTCCATTTAGCTCGATGGAGTGGTTCTGGGCAGTCACACACCAGTAGGTACCGTTCATCTGGACCAGCTCCGTGTGCGCCAGTTTCTCAGTAATAGCCACTTCGAACCTAGACAGATTCGTTAGAACATTATATGGGCATGTACACAGAATTTCCTTATCAGAGTGGGTGCAACCTTCACTAGGATACAATGCTCTTCCAGCGACCTTAGCGTATGCAACGCCTTTTATTTTAATAACATGACCCCTTCTCCATACTGGCAGGGAGGTCACCATCCTGCAAGGGTATCTAGTAATCCTCTCTTCTGTCTAGTTAAGCGCTTACCAATTTGGTTTGTTAGGCTAGTAATGTTTCTGCTCATTCGAGGCCTGACCTTTGCACATTGTCTGTTCACTTCCTCTAAAGGAATACGCACCTCGACCCTGTAAGTGTGGAATACCACCGAGGTGAGGACCGGTAGAGCTGGTCCTATCATTATCAGTCCTGGTTTTGGAACAGGGATTTGTTCAGGGCATGACACACAATCGGGTGGTTCCACTCTGTCTCTGATAACCCGGTTAATTGTTACCAGTCGTGGACATTCTAATTTGGGCCATCGTTTAACAAATGTGTGCCATGCCTTTGGGGTTACCTTCGTCCGTGTTTTAAGTGGTAAGCCCCATCCTGATTCAGCAGGCCCAACCTCCACTGGTACCATGTCAGTATAATTGGCACATAATTTTTCATGAGTGTTTGGTTTCTTTCCCACAAAATCCCACACAAATTCCAGTATCGAGGTCTGTGTGTTTCCTCCCAAGCCATCGTGGCAATATGCCATGTAATTGTGTTCAAATGAGGGATAGCCCAAGACTTTGTAGTCCCCTTCACACATGGCACACTACTTGCGTCCTTTCTCATGCACCACAGGGACAGCAGGAGCCACAGCAGAAGCCTCCCCATGGTCGCTCTGGTTGTTCTGGTCACCCTTCAGTTCTTCCTCCTTTACCTTTTCTTGTTTACCTGTGGAGACACCTGTGGAAACATCTGTGGAAATATTGTTAGTATTGACAGATGCTGATTTAAACAATTTTAACTGATTTTGGTGACCCCAAAATGTTCCCAATTTTCCCCCAATCTTTGCACATGTAGTCAGAAGGACCCTCATAGGGCCTTGCCATCTTGGCTTTAAAATTCCTTTAAACTCTGGGTAAATGCGACACATTACCAAATCCCCAACTTTAAATGCAGGTTTGTCCAGACTGCTATTATCATCCAGCTGGGTTTGATTTTCCTTCACTTGGTTGTATAAGTCCTTCAAAACTCTGTCCAATGCCTTGATGTAGTTTTGCAGCCTGTCTGCAAAAAGCCCTGACTCCCCCGCAGGGAGGATCACAGTGCTAGGCATTCTCATTGCTCTTCCTGTCATTAGCTCAAAGGGTGTCAGTTGAGTCAGCCTATTTGGGCTGCCTCTGATTCGGTACAATACAGCAGGAAGCATACGAGCCCACCCTTCTCCTGTATCCAGTACTGCTTTTGTTAAGGCTGTTTTCATTGTTCTATTCATTCTTTCCACCATTCCCGAGCTTTCAGGGTGGTATGGTATATGGAATCTTTGCTTTATTTCTAGTGCCTTGCATGCCTTCTTCATTACTCGCCCTGTAAAGTGAGTTCCTTGGTCAGAGTCTATTGACAGTGGTAAATCCCATCTGGGTATTATTTCTTCTGCTAGGATTCGAGCTACTGTTGTAGCAGTACAATTCTTGGTTGGGAATGACCATCGGGTAAAAGTGTCAATAATTACCAAAATGTAAGTGTACCCTCTGCTTTGTGGCAAGGGTCCAGTAAAATCAATTTGCAAATTTTGCCATGGTCCCTCTGGTCGTGGTTGGTGATTCAGAGGCACCTTTTTTTCTTCTACCCACATTCACTTGTGCACATGTCACACATCTTTTGAGAAATTGTAAAGTATCTTTTTTCATGGCTGGCCACCACCAGTATTCCAAGGCGGCCCTCATTTGTCTCCACCCCAGATGAGCTGGAGAGTGGATGGCATGGAGCAGTAGAGCCCGTATGCACTCCGGGGCTACCAGCTCCTTCCCCCCTGGCCCATACCAGAGGTGATTTTTATATACACAGCCTTGTTTTTCCAATTTACTTTTTTCTTCTGGGCTTATGGTTGCATATAGCTTTCTTAAATTCACTTCCTCTTCTGGCACTTTAGCTGCACAAATCTTAATAGGACTTGCTTGTGCAATTTCTTTGGCACGTTTATCTGCCCAATAATTTCTTTTTTGTTCCTCACTTGAGATCTTATTGTGGGCTTTTATCTTTACTACTGCTAGTTCTGATGGTAGTTTGGCAGCTTTTGTTAGTCTTTGAACTGCTTCCATATTATTAATCGGCTTGCCAGTTGTTGTTATAAAACCTCTGCGTGACCACACGTCCATGTAGTCATGCACGACTCCAAATGCATATCTGCTGTCTGTATATACAGTGAGCTTCTTGCCTTCCCCCACTCTTAAAGCTTCTGTGAGGGCTGTTAGCTCCGCTTCTTGTGCTGACTTTGATCCTTCCATTTGACCTGACGCTATCACCGTCCCATTACTGAGTACCACTGCCCATCCGGTGTGTGGCACTCCATTTTCATACTTTCTTGATCCATCTACATATAAAACTATATCTGGATTCTCTAATGGCTCTTCTTTAATTCTTCCTAACACTTCCTCTTCTCTATCTATAAGACATTCGTGTACCTCTCCCTCTATGTTCAGACATTCGGCTACATTCATTCCCTTGTCTCTTACTATGGAGAAGTTAGGGTTTTGCAAGCACAATGTTGATTCCCACTGACTCCTGCGGGCATCTGTTATAGATCTTAGTCGCCTGGTGTTGAGGATATCAATAAGTGTATGGGGTGTATGAAGCACTAATTTCCCCGTAAGAGTGTATGATTCACAAGCTTTCACAGCCCACGTAGCACAATCTAGAGCTGCTATGCACTCCGGTAATCCCTGGGATACAGGGGGTTTTATGGTAGATAGGTATGCTACCGGACGCTGTCTGTCTCCCTGAAGCTGAGTTAGTACTGCAGAATACTGGGTCCCGCTATGGCTACAGTAAAGGTGGAACGGCTTTCCCATATCGGGTAAGCCCAGGCTGGGGGCGGAGGCTAAAGCCTGTTTTATTTTTATAAATGCCGCCTCTTGCTCTGTGCCCCATATTACTAACTCATTTGCAGGCTTTCCCCCCCTAGTGAGGTTTTGAATTGGTTCCACCATCTCTGAGTACTCCGGTATATAGGTTCTACAGAAATTAAGGAGTCCCAGGACCTTTCGGACTTCCTTAACTGTCCGTGGTTTCTTTAACCCTCGAATTGCTTGCTTTCTGTCTATTGTGAGTGCCTTCTCTCCCTGTGATATGTTATGCCCTAGGTATAAAACTTGCTGCTGTTGCAATTGGGCTTTCTTCGGGCTTAATTTAAATCCTGCCTCGCGAAGATACATGAACAGTCTGTTTAGGGTTTTTAAATGGTCCTTTACATTTGAACTGGCAATTAACAAATCATCTACATACTGCAGTATCACAGTATCCCCTTCCAAAGGCACTTGTGCTATTACTTCTGCCATTGTCCTGTGGAATATGGAGGGAGAATTATGGAACCCCTGAGGTACTCGGGTCCAAGTGTACTGCTGGTCTCCTAATGTAAATGCAAATTTCTCCTGACTTTTCTTTGCAAGGGGAATACTCCAAAATCCATTAGCTACGTCCAGGACTGAGAATATTAAATGTCCTGATGTTAGCAAATTAAGAATAGTGGCAGGGCTTGCCACAATAGGATGTGCCTTTGGAGTCACCCGGTTAACCTTCAGGTCCCGTCTGGCTTCCTGACGGGCCAAATTAGGGAATTAGTTGTGGAGGTGGTTTTTTTTAATCACCCCTCTGGATTCCAAATTAGTGACTATATCTTTAACTGCCTCTAAGGCTTCTGGTTTAATTGGGTACTGCCTGTGGGCTTTGTGAGTTGGTCCTTCTACAGATATAGGCTTCATGTTTACTAGCCCACAATCTTGTTTATCTGTTGCCCACACTTCAGGGTGAAGGGAACACAGGGCTTTTACTGGGCTCTCTCCCCACTCTGGTATTATTACTTTATTACTGGCAACTATGGCTATATTTTGAGATGATCTTTCCTGTTTGGACCCTTTGGCCCATTCAATGCAGCTAGCTCTGGGGTTGATTACTCCCCTGAGCTCCTTTTACAACTACTGCATGTTTTGATTTTATTTTTATTTTTACAGTCACGTGCCAGATGTCCAGGCTTATTGCATGTGAAGCAGATAGTGGTTCTGACTGCATGAACTGCTACAATTTCTTCGGAGGGTGTGGTTGCTGCTACCTTCCTCTTTTTTTCCTGTTTTCTACTTCTGTGGCCCATTTCATTACTGCTGAGTATGTCTCCCCCACTGAGATGCCTAATGCCAGGACTGCTTGGTGATCTGCAGACAGCCCTTCCTTTAGGATTTGAAGGAATACATCATGGTCTTGGGATGTTATATTCTCCAGACCTGAATAAGCTCGGAATGCATTCCATTTCTTTTCAGCATAGGACATGGCAGACTCCCCCTTCTGCTGAACCACAGACTGCAGAGCCCCCCAGTTAGTGGTCTGGGCTCCTAGAACAACAGCTAATGCATTCCTAAATTCTGTTACAGTGCCTGCGTCAGGGTTTGGGATTCCTGCTGGTTCTTCAGCCTGATTCCCTCCCGCTGGGTTGGGGTTACGATCTTCAGCCCAGCGCCCTGTCTTCCATTTATTATCTAGGTTCTCCCACACATCCCTGAGGCACTTGAACTTGACCAGGATGTGAACGTCCTTCCTATGGAGGCCATGTATTTCAGTCAGGCCATCCAGCTTGTCCCAGAACTCAGTATTCTTGTTATCACGCTTGAGTTCGGGTAAATCAGACAGTAGTGCCTGTTTTTCCTGGGGGGTGAAGGGACGGTAAATTTCAGTTGTTTCTGTTCTATGTCCCCTTACTGGTTCACCCTCCGTGTTAACATTTCTGAACCTCCTTAGCTGTGTTTTGATTGGAGCCATACGCAGTACTTGCTCCCCTGGGGTAATTAATCCTTGTGGTGCTCCTTTATTATCTTTGTGGGTGCTTAAATTTGGCCTGTCATTTGAAGAAATGTATGGAGGGGGTTCTGATTCCTCCCCTCTGCTTTGTGCTGCTGAGTTTTCCCACAGATAGTTAATCGGCGGAGCGGTGGGTTGGCATATGCCAGGAGTTTGCTCTCCCCCTCCCAATCTGGAGGTGTGTCCCAGACATGGTGATTCTTTTTCTCTGGGATCTTTTCCAATTTCCAGACAGTTACATATTTTAGAACATAGGTTCTTATCTCTCAGAGCCTGGTTTTGAGATCTTAACGTTGCAATTTCTTTCTCCTTTATGTTAAGAATATCCAATAAAACTATTACTGCTTTGTCTGTTTTGTCACTTCTCTGATGATTCCACCAAGTAACTAGATCTGCCTCTGGTCCGGCTGCAGAGTAGTTTGCTTTTTTAGCTGCTGCCTGCCGAGTTTTAACATGTTTATATTCCAAGTACTCTCGAGGACTAATTATTGCCTCTCCTTTTGACGCCATGGGTTTTTCGTCACCCCGGCTGCTGACCTTGAAGGGAACTTGCGTCTTCCCCCCCTAAATGCTTGTCAGCCTTTATGAGGAGTTACTTTTCCCCCTTTTTATGCTATGGTTCCAACTCCCCACAGCCTTGAATTTCATGAGGACGTCTCCCCACCCTTAATACCAAGTGTGTCTTACACACACATGCCGGACTTATTGGTTGGAGACTTTGTGCTATTCGAAAGCATGTACGTCACATGCCTGGGGGGGGGCACTCCCCTAGGACTTGCAATGTTACGTGCAATGAGGAAATGGACCACCAGTTTGCACTGCCTACCGCTTGCGTACCCAGCCAATCCTGGGCTTAACTCACGGCCAATCGCTTGCTGGTGGGTTATTCAAGTCCTCCGTAACACACCCCTTAGTTGTTTAAACAGTACATGACCCTCTTGCACAAGTCTTCCCTCCCAAGTGGTACCCTTATTTAACCCCACTGCTTTGACCACATGTGTCTAAGGTCCTTCACACAAATTAAAAAGGAAACAAGATGTGTCTGAAAGGGGATGAGAGACTTCTATCCCTGGCCTAATGAGGTGGTAAAGTAAACATACTCACCTCTTTTGGATTTCAGTCTCAGATCCTCAGCCAGTTCACAAACTTGCATCCCGGACGAGCCCCCAAACTGAAGGACATAAATCCACACCATGTAGAGGTCAAAGCATAGGGGTTT
>NW_020708313.1:0-4452 GCF_002925995.2 Terrapene triunguis
GGCCCTTTTACCTCCGGTTCGGAGGGCAGCCACCCTGGCTCCCTACATACCCCACCCCTCAAATCCAGCTCCCGAACCTCGGAGCTGGCGTCCTCAGCCTCCCCCAGACGGGAGAAAAAGTCCGCATTGGCGTTATCCCGTCCCGCCCGATGGCGGATCGTGAAGGCGTAGGTTTGTAGCGTAAGATACCATCGCTGAAGGCGGGCATTCGCGTCCTTCATCTTGTTGAGCTACTTCAGGGGTGCATGATCTGTGACCAGTATAAAGGGGGCCCCGAGGAGGTAGTAGCGGAGGGCATCAACCGCCCACTTAACAGCTAGGGCCTCCTTCTCCAGGACGGAGTAGTTTCGCTCCCGGGGGAACAGTTTCCGACTGATGTAAACAATAGGGTGCTCCTCCCCGTCCACCTCCTGTGAGAGGACCGCGCCAAGCCCCACGCCGGAGGCATCGGTCTGGACAATGAAGTCACGATCAAAGTCCGGGCTGAAGAGTACGGGCTCGCTACACAGGCGGTCTTTGACAGTTTGAAAGGCCCGCTCGCAGTCATCAGACCAGCACACTCTGCGGGGGCTATCTTTGGTCAGGAGTTCTGTTAAAGGGGCCGTAATAGTTGCAAAGTGGGGTACGAACCGCCGGTAATAGCCAGCTAGGCCCAAGAATTGACGCACCTGCCTCTTCGTGGTTGGTGCCCGGCATTCCTGGAGTGCTTGAACCTTCCCGATGAGGGGGCGTACCTGTCCGTGCCCCAGGGTGTACCCCAGATAAGTGGTTTCTTCCCGCCCGATTCGGCATTTCTTGGGATTGGCTGTGAGGCCGGCGGCGCGGAGGTCCCGGAGGACAGCCGCCACTCGGTTGAGGTGTTCCTCCCAGTTACTGCCATAGATAACCACATCATCCAGGTAGGCGGCGGCGTACTTGGTGTGAGGTTGCAAAATCCGATCCATCAAGCTCTGGAAGGTTGCGGGGGCCCCATGGAGGCCGAAAGGCATCCGAGTAAACTGGTACAGGCCGGAAGGGGTGGCAAACGCGGTCTTCTCCTTAGATCGGGGTTCCAAGGGGATCTGCCAGTACCCCTTGGTGAGATCTAATGTGGTGATATAGCAGGCTTCTCCAAGCCGGTCGAGGAGCTCATCGACACGGGGCATTGGATATGCATCAAACTTTGAAATGTCGTTGACTCTCCGAAAGTCAATACAAAACCGCCGGCTCCCATCTGGCTTTGGAACGAGGACGACGGGGCTCCGCCATTCGCTCTGGGAATGCTCAATAACACCCAGTTCCAACATGGCCTGGACTTCCTCCTCCACGGCCTCTCGCATTCGCCTAGGCAATGGCCGGGTCGTCTCTCGGATCACCACCCCGGGGTCGGTCTGGATTGCATGGTAGGCGAGCGTAGTCCGTCCGGGCTTTGGGGTGAAGGGCCTGGGGAATGCCTTCACTAGGCAGAGGGCTTGTTCCCGCTGCTCGGCAGTGAGCGTCTCGGCTAGCTGTGGTTCCCCACTATCAGACTCTTCGGGGAGTTGTGGCCCAAGGTCTGGTTCAGGCGGGTATGGGGCAATTAGTAGTCCTTCCCGTTCCCGCCAGGGTTTTAAAAGATTTACGTGATAAATCTGCTTTCCCTTCCGGTGATCAGGCTGCCGGATTTCGTAATTGACAGGCCCCACTTGGCGAAGGACCTCATACGGGCCCTGCCAACGGGCAAACAGTTTTGATTCCTCTGAGGGGAGCAGGAGGAGAACTCGGTCCCCGGGGGCAAATGATCGGACCTGGGTGCCCCGATTATACTGCTGCTCCTGGCCCCTTTGGGCCGTGTTTAAGTTCTCCCTCGCAAGTTCACCCGCCCGGGCCAGCCGCTCCTGCAGCTGCAAGACGTATTGTAAGAGGCCCTGCGTTGAGGATGGTGTATGTTCCCAAGTTTCCCTCAGGAGATCCATCACTCCGCGGGGCCTTCGCCCATAGAGGAGCTCAAATGGAGAGAACTTCGTGGAAGCCTGTGGAACTTCCCGAACCGCCAGTAGTAAAGGGGGAAGTAGTTGATCCCACTGACGGAGGTCCTGGGTGGGGAAGCGTCGTAACATTCCCTTCAGGGTCCGATTAAAACGTTCGACTAACCCATCCGTTTGGGGATGGTAAACTGAGGCTTGCAGTTTCTTAATCCCTAGCAGGGCACATACTTGACGGAACAACTTAGAGGTGAAGTTGGTCCCTTGGTCAGTAAGTATCTCCCGAGGGAGACCTACCCTGGCGAAGATTTTCACGAGCTCTGCTGCAATAGTGCGGGCCGTGATACTCCTTAAGGGGACAGCCTCAGGGAAGCGGGTGGCGTAGTCCATCAAGACAAGGATATATTGGTAGCCCGCCTGACTTTTCGGGAAGGGTCCGACCAGGTCCATCGCTACTCGTTCAAACGGAACGCCCACTGTTGGTAGCGGAACCAGGGGGGCCTTCCGGACCCCGGCCGGGGCGGCGTGTTGGCAGTCCGGGCATGACCCGCAGTAATCCTTCACCTCTCGATGGACGCCGGGCCAGAAGAACTTGGCGAGGACTCTAGCCGCGGTTTTCTCCGGTCCTAAATGGCCTGCGGCCGGGATGTCATGGGCTAGCCTTAGGACCGCCCGTCGATGAATGCGGGGAACCACGAGTTGGGTCCGGACCTCTCGGGTTTGAGGGTCCTGCTCCACGCGGTAGAGACGATCCTGCTTGAGTTCAAATCTAGGCCATTGGGTAGCCCGCTGGGCCTCCACAACCTTCCCCTCTACCCGTGCCAGCTGTTCATAGGCAAACCGGAGCGTAGGGTCCTCCCTTTGGTCTCGGCTAAAGTCCCTAATGTCCACCGGGGGGCCCCCCGTCTCCGGGCCGCCCTGTCCGGGTGAAAGGGATGGGTCAACGCCGGGGTCTGGACACAGCCCGGGGCCTGGGTCCGTCGCAGAGGAAGCTCCCTCCAACGCCTCTTCCGGAGATAGGGACCGGAGCACCTCGACGAAGTCTGGCCAGTCCCGGCCCAGGATGATTGGGTAGGCCAGGGATGGGGCCACCGCCACGTTCATTAACTGGGTTGCCCCGTTCACCGTGAGAGGGACCTGAACGGTGGGGTACGGTTTAACATCTCCATGTATACACTGTATCCGTACCTCCCCGACGATCTGCTCGGTATCCGGGAGGAGGGACTGGCGGACGAGAGTCTGCCCACAGCCCGAATCAATTAGACCCACAACGGGTGTCCCGGCAATGCTCATGGGGGCCGTCAATTTGGCCGTGGACGGCGGGCGGGCCCGGCGCTCCCCGGTGTACACCCGGCCAAAATCGCATTCCATCGCTGTACAGTCGCGTTGCAGGTGACCGTACTCGCCACACCGAAAGCAGGGTCCTACCTCTGTGCGCCCCGACCGTACAGGGTCACCCGGGTGGCCCCGGGGTTGGCCGGGGCCCGATGGACGGGTCCAGCGTCCGGACGGCGCGGGTTGTGGAGCCTCGGGCCGTCGGGAGAAAGTAGTGCCGCCTCCGTTGGGTCGTCAGGCTCGAGTTGGCACGTCGACTTTGGGGGTGGACCCCCTTTCCGGCTTCTGAGCGCCGGATCCAGAACTTGGGGGTCGGGCTGTCGGTCCTATTGGGGCCTCGGCCTCTAGAAAGTTCTCCATAAGTGTGACAGCTGCACTTAGAGTTTGAGGTCGGTGCCACAACACCCACGCCCTCCCTGGAGTCGGGAGGATATGCACGAACTGCTCGAGGATGATCTGTTCTGTCACCTCAGCCACAGTTCGATGCTCAGGTTGTAGCCATTGGCACGCTGCATCCTTTAATTCCTGGGCCACGGCCCGGGGCCGGGCACCCGGGGGGTAAGGCTTTCCCCGAAACCGTCGCCGAAAGGTCTCCGGGGTGATGTCAAAGGCATCCAGGAGAGCTGCTTTTACGCTGGCGTAAACACGGGCCTCATCGTCTGGTAGCCCCCGGTAAGCCTTCTGGGCCGGCCCCGTTAAATAGGGGGCAAGCAGGGTTGCCCATTGGTCCGGAGCCCAACCAGCTACTGCAGCAACCTGCTCGAAGGTCACCAGATAAGCCTCTGGCTCATCCTCCGGCCCCATCTTGGCCAGACGGATTGGTGGAGCGGGGGGGGTTGGGGGTGTTCGCCCCGCCCGGCTGGGGCCCACCGGGGCTCGGCCACAGGGTGGCAAGTTGCTGGAAACATTGGGTCTGTTGTTCGCGGTGCTGGGCCCCCAAGGTTTGAAGCAACTGCTGCTGGTGGGTACCCAGCTGCTGTAGGAGTTGTTGCTGCTGCTGCTGCTGAGTCTCAGCCAGCGCCTTGATAAGCCTCTCCATCTCCATATTCCGTTTGGGGCTGTCTCTGCCTCCTTGCTCTAATCCCTTCCGGCAGGGATAGGGGGCGCTGCCCGCATTCTCCACCACTTGTGATCGGTGTCGGTCCGCCTACCCGCTAGGGGGCGGTGGGGAGCT
>NW_020708314.1:0-1405 GCF_002925995.2 Terrapene triunguis
CCAGTGGGGTTACTCTGAGCTTACACTGGTATAACTGGGATCAGAATGAGCCCACGATTCTATTGACTACAATAGAGTGACTCCAGATTCACATCAGTGTCATGGAGATCAGAACCTGCCCCTAGCTCCAGAAAGGGTGCCCTGCATCAGAATCTGTCCTGAATTCTCCCATCATCTAATTTCCCCCCCCATTCAGGCTTCAGCACTTATGTCCTTGAAAATAATATTACTTTCCTCTCCTGGCCTTGTGTTTCAGTCTGGAGAAGGACCAGGGAGGGCTCTGATTAGAGGCGGGGACAAGGGTCAGAACCTCAACTCCTAACCCACCCCTTTAATTTTGGGGCCAGGATAAAAGCTGCAGAGCCTCAGACCCTACTACTTTCTGTTCCGAGTGCGAAGTGCGCGTCTTTGACTCGCCGCGCGTCTTTGACCCGCCGCCTTTAATAACGAGCACAGAACACAGCCATAGAATAGATACATCCGACTGAAACCAAAAACTCTCTTGTGATTTTCCCTTTGGGTGGAATCACATGCTACAAGTGCTCGTTGTGTTGGCTGGGAGGTGCTCATATGCCACAGTGGCGAGGGCTGTATAAGAACCAGACCCGAATCAAATAGCAAAACCCTTCTGCTAGATTCGAGAGCAGATTCACAACGATAGTTAGGTACCTAGAGGGGCATTTAGTGAGATTTACAAAGGGGCCTATGGCGGTCAAGCACCTAACGCTTATTGAAAGTCAATGGGAGTTAGGTACCTAACTCACGGAGGTGATTTTTGCAAATCCTTTTGCCAGTTTGGCACATGATCCAGAACCAAGTGCCAAAGTGCTGAGTAGATTCAGTTTGGATGGCCCAGAATTGTCAGAAGTCACACGAGATCCACTAATTTCTCCTATTTAGTAGATTTTACTGGTTTTATTATATTTGTCTGATGGTAGCACCTCGGAGCCCCAGTAATGACCCCATGGTGTTAGGAGCTGTACAAACGTAGAACAAAGAGACAGGCCCTGCCCCAAAGATATTCTATTTCTATCTTGCTCCCACTCTGCTCCCTGTTTCACAGTCTCTGGTAGACAGAAAATAAACCCAACAAAGTGTGAGCCGAGCTTTGACACCCACCCGTTACAACGGGCTATTGCTGTGGTTAACCTGCAGGACACACTGCTCTTGGGTTTTAATGTGGTTCACCTGTGGAACTCTCTACTCTAGGATATTAGTGAGATTAACTTGTGGGACTCACAGCTGCTATGTATTAGTGAGATTTGCCTCTGGAACTCTCTGTTCCAGGATATTACTGTGATTAACTAGCGGTTTTAATGTGATTTAATGTGCTGGATATTAGTCCAATTTGCCTGTGAAACTCTCTGCTACAGGATATTAGTGAGGTTAACCTGCGGGATTCACA
>NW_020708315.1:0-1455 GCF_002925995.2 Terrapene triunguis
CCAGTGGGGTTACTCTGAGCTTACACTGGTATAACTGGGATCAGAATCAGCCCACGATTCTATTGACTACAATAGAGTGACTCCAGATTCACATCAGTGTCATGGAGATCAGAACCTGCCCCTAGCTCCAGAAAGGGTGCCCTGCATCAGAATCTGTCCTGAATTCTCCCATCATCTAATTTCCCCCCCCTACATTTCAGGCTTCAGCACATATGTCCTTGAAAATAATATTACTTTCCTCTCCTGGCCTTGTGTTTCAGTCTGGAGAAGGACCGGAGAGGGCTCTGATTAGAGGCGGGGACAAGGGTCAGAACCTCAACTCCTAACCCACCCCTTTAATTTTGGGGCCAGGATAAAAGCTGCAGAGCCTCAGACCCTACTACTTTCTGTTCCGAGTGCGAGGTGCGCGTCTTTGACTCGCCGCGCGTCTTTGACCCGCCGCCTTTAATAACGAGCACAGAACACAGCCATAGAATAGATACATCCGACTGAAACCAAAAACTCTCTTGTGATTTTCCCTTTGGGTGGAATCGCATGCTACAAGTGCTCGTTGTGTTGGCTGAGAGGTGCTCATATGCCACAGTGGTGAGGGCTGTATAAGAACCAGACCCGAATCAAATAGCAAAACCCTTCTGCTAGATTCGAGAGCAGATTCACAACGATAGTTAGGTACCTAGAGGTGCATTTAGTGAGATTTACAAAGGGGCCTATGGCGGTCAAGCACCTAACGCTTATTGAAAGTCAATGGGAGTTAGGTACCTAATTCACGGAGGTGATTTTTGCAAATCCTTTTGCCAGTTTGGCACATGATCCAGAACCAAGTGCCAAAGTGCTGAGTAGATTCAGTTTGGATGGCCCAGAATTATCAGAAGTCACACGAGATCCACTAATTTCTCCTATTTAGTAGATTTTACTGGTTTTATTATATTTGTCTGATGGTAGCACCTCGGAGCCCCAGTAATGACCCCATGGTGTTAGGAGCTGTACAAACGTAGAACAAAGAGACAGGCCCTGCCCCAAAGATATTCTATTTCTATCTTGCTCCCACTCTGCTCCCTGTTTCACAGTCTCTGGTAGACAGAAAATAAACCCAACAAAGTGTGAGCCGAGCTTTGACACCCACCCGCTACAATGGGCTAGTGCTGTGGTTAACCTGCAGGACACACTGCTGTTGGGTTTTAATGTGGTTCACCTGTGGAACTCTCTACTCTAGGATATTAGTGAGATTAACTTGTGGGACTCACAGCTGCTATGTATTAGTGAGATTTGCCTCTGGAACTCTCTGTTCCAGGATATTACTGTGGTTAACTAGCGGTTTTAATGTGATTTAATGTGCTGGATATTAGTCCAATTTGCCTGTGGAACTCTCTGCTACAGGATATTAGTGAGGTTAACCTGTGAGATTCATAGCTACTGGGTATTAGTGAGGTTTGCCTGTGGAACTCTCTGCTACAG
>NW_020708316.1:0-1059 GCF_002925995.2 Terrapene triunguis
TCCTTCCCCGGATTATGTACCTTTATAACACAATTTAAACCTAAACTTCTATATCCTTCAGAGTTTGGTTAATTAACTGAAAGTTTACACTCTTTTTCCTTTAGTGCCAGGCTTGCTAAAGCTGGCGGTGTGCACACCAGTTTTATAATAACTGTGGATTCTATGCTTGCTCCCCCTTTCGCATTCTCCACCAATAATGTTGTCCCACAAACTTACACAGGATCGTTTTAGGGGTCAAGACAAAGATGCCACATTTATTATTAAACTGTAACTATTAGCAAATACCTTAATGCTTATACACATACACTCATACACACACACACACACCAAAATGTTCTGCAGCTGCTGGATAGTTACCAGTCCTGATTGTAGTTTGAGTTCGCAGCTTGGGATCGTAGCTCGTGGCAGCTAACTGGCCAGGAAAGCTGAGCACGAGGAGGAGCCGGGTCTCTGTCGGGCGCGCACCGATGCTCCTTGATGTTGATAGCAGAACGTTACCCAAAGTCTCTCCTCTCACCCTTCCTTTTTTATAGGAGTTTAGTTTGGATTCAAAGTTCCTAGGTCTCGCTGTGTCACGCTGCCTCTGGGTTTGGTGCTTGATCACCCGTCAATTGCAGGCGTGACTGTCAGCCTGGGACCTGGCTTTGATCTTCCTTCTGTTGTTTCTTTTTAGGGTGGATGCTTCTTGCTTGAGTTAGGGCTGTTGTCTAGTTCTTCAGCTGTTGGTATTTGAACTTTATCTTATCAGGACTGGCTGGTGCTGGAGGTTGATTCTATCACCCATGCATCCCTCATTCACACATCTCAACTAGACTAATAAAATTACAGTATGGCTTGTAAAAATAGAGGCTGCAGCACAAGCCTTCTACAAAATGGAGTCAGCATTTTAAAATGGGGTTTGAATTACAATATGGCACAGAAGTTACAATGTAGGAAAAATGGAAAGTGTAATGAAAGTTACAATGTAGGCAAAATGGCAGGTGTTATGAAATGGTGAACAGAAGTTACAATGGTACAGGATAACTAAAAACAATTTCATTCACATTGGTTCTACATTGT
>NW_020708317.1:0-1992 GCF_002925995.2 Terrapene triunguis
GGGAGGGGGTTGAAGGGATAGGTTGATGTATTGTGAGATTATCATCACCACCACAGTGGGCTGGCACGGTGTGTTTATGGCCAAGCATGTCAGTAATGTTTTCTGGATTTTAGTTGTGAAGGGCATTTTTTTAGTTAATGTGAAGTGCATAGGTAGAGACCCAAAATCAAAATAAATAAAACATTGCTCATATCCCTCAAACATGACAACTGCAGGAAAGAAATTATTTTGTATCTTGACATGTTGATATTTTTGAGGATGAGACAGTTATCTGTCTGAGTTCACTCTGTAGCTTCAAGAACTGAAAGACTATGATCAACTCCTCTGAGAATCTTGGATGGCCGGCCCCTGCAGCTGTATATCAAGAAGTAAGCTGATATAGAAACTGGTTCTTCTGAGTTGGTTAAATTTGAGTTGATAGCTGATGTGTTCAGTGAGCCTGTTGCTTGAGATTTTTGTCAGAACATCTGACAGCTAAAGGTTGGTGGAACATGCAGCCTGGCAAATGGTACTAGGAACCTGATCCTGCTCAGATTGAAATCCGTGGGGATTTTATCTTTGGGCCTGATATAAATGTAATCTATGCCTGTTGAAAGGACACTACATTGCCCTGTAAAGAGGCTTTATTGTAAGTGGAAATCAGATCCTTTGTCTTCAGTGTGGGAGAAGGATTAAGTCGGAGACAGTGTCAATAGCAGCCTTATCAGCAGTGTCCATACAAGAATATGGGGTGCTCTTTATTTTAATCACTGACTTTTTTGTATTGTTTTGTTCTGAGTAATGTAGGCCATGGCAGGATACTTAGAGTATGCTCCCATTCACGTCAGTGGAAAATTGTGTCTTTGACTTCATTTATCCCACTTCTGAGATCCTGTTTCCAAATCACATTTAATAATATTAAGTATTTATTCATGTATAGTATCAGTTATGTGTGGTGCAGTCCTCTGAAACCAGCTTGGGAGCCTGAAACTCCAGGGTTCTACCCCTGATACCGGCTGTTCACCACAAAACCGGCGTGGTCTGGGGCAAATCATTTAGGATTAAAATTTGCAAAACTGGGTGCTTTCAGTTAGGCTCCTAAATCCCCATTTAGGCAATTCAGGGATCTTATTTAGGTAACTAACGTTGGCTGTTGTCCCACAAACTTACACAGGATCGTTTTAGGGGTCAAGACAAAGATGCCACATTTATTATTAAACTGTAACTATTAGCAAATACCTTAATGCTTATACACATACACTTACACACACACACACACACCAAAATGTTCTGCAGCTGCTGGATAGTTACCAGTCCTGATTGTAGTTTGAGTTCGCAGCTTGGGATCGTAGCTCCTGGCAGCTAACTGGCCAGGAAAGCTGAGCACGAGGAGGAGCCGGGTCTCTGTCGGGCGCGCACCGATGCTCCTTGATGTTGATAGCAGAACTTTACCCAAAGTCTTTCCTCTCACCCTTCCTTTTTTATAGGAGTTTAGTTTGGATTCAAAGTTCCTAGGTCTCGCTGTGTCACGCTGCCTCTGGGTTTGGTGCTTGATCACCCGTCAATTGCAGGCGTGACTGTCAGCCTGGGACCTGGCTTTGATCTTCCTTCTGTTGTTTCTTTTTAGGGTGGATGCTTCTTGCTTGAGTTAGGGCTGTTGTCTAGTTCTTCAGCTGTTGGTATTTGAACTTTATCTTATCAGGACTGGCTGGTGCTGGAGGTTGATTCTATCACCCATGCATCCCTCATTCACACATCTCAACTAGACTAATAAAATTACAGTATGGCTTGTAAAAATAGAGGCTGCAGCACAAGCCTTCTACAAAATGGAGTCAGCATTTTAAAATGGGGTTTGAATTACAATATGGCACAGAAGTTACAATGTAGGAAAAATGGAAAGTGTAATGAAAGTTACAATGTAGGCAAAATGGCAGGTGTTATGAAATGGTGAACAGAAGTTACAATGGTACAGGATAACTAAAAACAATTTCATTCACATTGGTTCTACATTGT
>NW_020708318.1:0-1028 GCF_002925995.2 Terrapene triunguis
ATAACCATGGTATTTTATAACTCTTCAGCTGGTACCAGCTCTTCTGATGTTCTGGTTTAGAGCCTGCAAGATAAAAGCTTGGAAACAAATTAGCACAGTGCTTCCACCATGGCAGAACCTGCTTAGTTTCTGCCACAGTGTGTTTGGTACTTGGGGCTGCGCAAATGCTAATTAAATTGTGCATTTTTTTGTGAGTGTAAATTTTTCTTTTTCTTAGTAAAAGGGCATTAACACTTTATCTAGAAAAAAAATTTTTGTTTTAAAATTTTTAGCCATTTTGCCATAGCCTGGAGATCTGAGGCAGAAGCAGGCACTGTTGTTAACTGTTTTAATGGCATTTTGGCCCTGGGAGGAGGAATTTACCCAAAATCCCTAATATCCCCCTTCCCAATCTCCAGAGGGGTCCCAAAGGTCTGCCCCCTTCTGGGGTCTTAAATGTTTCTTCTTCTGATGTTACTGCTGCTGTAAGATTTGAGAGTGCTGTTTTAACTCTCTGTACCTAACCTGTTTTTCAGTTTCTTTATCTTTTGTTTGCCTGGGCCTGATCCTGCTTTTTCCAATAAACAGGTCCTTTCCATGGGTACAAGCTTTTTTCACTCCCAATTTAGCAAGGAGGGTGGGCTTTTTAACTAGCCCCCACTTTTTCTGGTCCCGTTCCTTAAACATTTTTTTTAAAATCGTGAAATTACCACAATATTACTTACAAAAAAACAAAAACAAACAAACAAACATAAACCACACTACCCTGCCCAAACTCCTATATCCTTTAGAGTTTGATTTAACAGAACAAGATCTGTATCTTATGTTTTTAACCCACTCTGGGCCAGAGGGAGAGACGCTAAGCCTCCCTCTGTATTACTCGGTCTGCTACCACCGAGGGTTCATACACCAATTATACAAATCCTTCCCCGGATCAGAGTGAGAAACACTAAGTTCTCCTCTTTAGCTCAGTCTTGCTACGGCTGAGGGTGTATGTACCTCTATAACACAATTTAAACCTAAACTCCTATATCCTTCAGAGTTTGGTT
>NW_020708319.1:0-1177 GCF_002925995.2 Terrapene triunguis
GGGAGGGGGTTGAAGGGATAGGTTGATGTATTGTGAGATTATCATCATCACCACAGTGGGCTGGCACGGTGTGTTTATGGCCAAGCATGTCAGTAATGTTTTCTGGATTTTAGTTGTGAAGGGCATTTTTTTAGTTAATGTGAAGTGCATAGGTAGAGACCCAAAATCAAAATAAATAAAACATTGCTCATATCCCTCAAACATGACAACTGCAGGAAAGAAATTATTTTGTGTCTTGACATGTTGATATTTTTGAGGATGAGACAGTTATCTGTCTGAGTTCACTCTGTAGCTTCAAGAACTGAAAGACTATGATCAACTCCTCTGAGAATCTTGGATGGCTGGCCCCTGCAGCTGTATATCAAGAAGTAAGCTGATATAGAATCTGGTTCTTCTGAGTGGGTTAAATTTGAGTTGATAGCTGATGTGTTCAGTGAGCCTGTTGCTTGAGATTTTTGTCAGAACATTTGACAGCTAAAGGTTGGTGGAACATGCAGCCTGGCAAATGGTACTAGGAACCTGATCCTGCTCAGATTGAAATCCGTGGGGATTTTATCTTTGGGCCTGACATAAATGTAATCTATGCCTGTTGAAAGGACACTACATTGCCCTGTAAAGAGGCTTTATTGTAAGTGGAAATCAGATCCTTTGTCTTCAGTGTGGGAGAAGGATTAAGTCGGAGACAGTGTCAATAGCAGCCTTATCAGCAGTGTCCATACAAGAATATGGGGTGCTCTTTATTTTAATCACTGACTTTTTTGTATTGTTTTGTTCTGAGTAATGTAGGCCATGGCAGGATACTTAGAGTATGCTCCCATTCACGTCAGTGGAAAATTGTGTCTTTGACTTCATTTATCCCACTTCTGAGATCCTGTTTCCAAATCACATTTAAGAATATTAAGTATTTATTCATGTACAGTGTCAGTTATGTGTGGTGCAGTCCTCTGAAACCAGCTTGGGAGCCTGAAACTCCAGGGTTCTACCCCTGATACCGGCTGTTCACCACAAAACCGGCGTGGCCTGGGGCAAATCATTTAGGATTAAAATTTGCAAAACTGGGTGCTTTCAGTTAGGCTCCTAAATCCCCATTTAGGCAATTCAGGGATCTTATTTAGGTAACTAACGTTGGCACCCAAGTGTGATGATTTTGGCCATAACCTTTGCCTTAGTTTCCTGG
>NW_020708320.1:0-5154 GCF_002925995.2 Terrapene triunguis
GTCTCTGTACACAGAGAGCTGTTACCCTTCCCTTTATAGTTATGACACGCCCCCCAAATCACAGATAGTGTTGGACGTTCGGTTCCACACTGGCTGTGATTTCTTCCTGGAGTTCTAGGAGAAAACAGAGTTAATAAGACACATGTATCTTTAGACATACTACTGATTATATAAAAACTAACAATATGTTTTATTCCAAGAACAATTGTTAACCAGTTAACTCTGGGAAACTTTCCCGGGAGAGTGCATCAGCCACTTTGTTAGAAGCTCCCGAAATGTGTTGTATTTCAAAATCAAAATCTTGGAGAGCTAAACTCCACCGAAGAAGTTTTTTGTTATTTCCCTTGGCGGTATGAAGCCACTGTAGCGCAGCATGGTCTGTTTGTAGTTGGAAACGCCGTCCCCAAACATATGGGCGTAGCTTTTCCAGCGCGTACACAATGGCGTAGCATTCCTTTTCGCTGATTGACCAGTGGCTTTCCCTCTCTGACAGTTTCTTGCTGAGAAACACGACAGGATGGAATTCTTGATCCGGTCCTTCCTGCATTAAAACTGCTCCCACGCCTCGCTCGGAAGCATCTGTGGTTACTAGGAACGGTTTGTCAAAGTCTGGGGCCCTTAGCACAGGGTCAGACATGAGTGTTGCCTTAAGCTGGTTAAAGGCCTTTTGACACTTATCAGTCCACTGAACTGCATTTGGCTGTTTCTTTCTGGTTAGGTCTGTCAGCGGGGCGGCGATTTGGCTGTAGTGTGGTACAAATCGCCTATAATATCCGGCCAAGCCTAAGAAGGATTGGACCTGTTTCTTTGACTTTGGAACTGGCCACTTTTGGATAGCATCCACTTTGGCCTGTAGGGGATTTATAGTTCCTTGACCCACCTGGTGCCCCAGATACGTCACTCTGTTTTGGCCTATTTGACACTTTTTAGCCTTAACAGTTAGTCCTGCCTGTCGGATGCGCTCGAAGACTTTTTCCAGGTGCTCCAGGTGTTCTGTCCATGAATCAGAAAAAATGGCCACATCATCGAGGTAGGCAACTGCAGATTCTCCCAATCCCGCTAGGAGACCATCTACAAGTCTTTGGAAGGTGGCGGGTGCATTTCGCAACCCGAAAGGGAGTACATTGAATTCGTACACCCCTGCCTGGGTGACGAAGGCTGACCTTTCCTTAGCGGGTTCATCTAGTGGTACTTGCCAGTACCCTTTGGTTAAGTCTAAAGTAGAGATGAATTGGGCATGTCCCAATTTCTCCAATAGCTCATCTGTGCGTGGCATTGGATAGTTGTCAGGACGAGTTACAGCATTTAGCTTACGGTAGTCCACGCAAAAGCGTATTTCCCCATCTGGTTTGGGAACTAGAACCACTGGAGATGCCCATGCACTGTTAGAGGGGCGGATTATACCCATTTGTAGCATGTCCTGGATCTCCCTTTGTATAGCAGCTTGGGCATGAGGTGACTCCCGGTAGGGTGGGGTTCTAATTGGGTGAGCATTACCTGTGTCAATGGAGTGGTATGCCCGTTCGGTCCGTCCTGGAGTGGCTGAGAAAATCGGTGCAAAGCTTGTGCACAGCTCCTTGATCTGCTGTCGCTGCAGACGTCCCAGGGTCGTGGAGAGGTTCACCTCTTCCACGCCACCATTCCTTGTTCCTTCGTAGTAGACACCTGCAGGCCACTCCGCGTCATCTGTTTCCTGGGCTGTAAACTGGCAAACGTTTAACCCTCTGGAATAAAAGGGCTTAAGAGAATTAACATGGTATACCTTAGGCTTTATGTTGGAGGTGGGGGAGGCTATGAGATAGTTAACAGCTCCTAGGCGCTCCTGGACCGTGAATGGTCCTTCCCACGACGCTTCCATTTTATGGGCCTGGAGCGCCTTTAAGACCATGACTTGGTCTCCTACTTTGAAGGACCGTTCTCTGGAATGTTTATCATACCAGGCCTTTTGCTCTTCCTGAGCATCCTTTAGGTTTTCTTTAGCAAGGGCTAAAGAGTGTCGGAGGGTGTTTTGTAGGTTGCTTACAAAGTCTAGAATGTTAGTTCCTGGAGAAGGCGTAAACCCCTCCCATTGCTGCTTCACCAACTGTAATGGCCCCTTAACCTCGCGGCCATACACAAGTTCAAATGGTGAAAACCCTAAACTGGGATGTGGAACAGCCCTGTAGGCAAAAAGCAACTGCTGCAACACTAGGTCCCAATCATTGGAGTGTTCATTTACGAATTTACGTATCATGGCCCCCAAAGTTCCGTTAAACCTCTCCACCAGACCATTGGTTTGATGGTGATGAGGGGTGGCAACCAAGTGATTCACCCCATGAGCTTCCCACAGGTTTTTCATTTTCCCTGCCAGGAAATTAGTTCCCGAATCTGTAAGGATGTCGGAGGGCCACCCTACCCTGGCAAAAATGTCTGCTAATGCCTGGCACACACTTTTAGCCTTGGTGTTGCTTAAGGGTACAGCTTCCGGCCATCGGGTAGCAAAATCCATGAAAGTCAGTACGTACTGCTTTCCTCTGGGTGTCTTCCTTGGGAAAGGACCCAGAATATCCACAGCTACTCGCTGAAATGGGACCTCAATTATGGGTAGTGGCTGGAGAGGGGCTTTAACCTGGTCTTGGGGCTTTCCCACTCGTTGGCACACCTCACAAGACCGGACATAATTAGCAACGTCCTTGCCCATTCCCTCCCAGTGGAAGGACTTCCCCAACCGGTCTTTGGTTCTGTTCACCCCAGAATGGCCATTGGGATGATCATGGGCTAAGCTCAAGAGCTTTACCCGATACTTAGTGGGAACTACCAACTGTTTTTGAGGATGCCAGTCTTCCTGGTGCCCACCTGAAAGAGTCTCCTTGTATAACAGTCCTTGTTCTACAACAAACCGGGATCGGTTAGAAGAGCTGAGAGGCGGTGGAGTGCTCCGCGCCGCCGCCCAAGCTTTCTGAAGGCTATCATCTGCTTCCTGCTCGGCCTGGAACTGTTCCCTTGATGCTGGAGACATCAGTTCCTCCTTGGACTGTGGACTGGGGCTTGGTCCCTCTGGAAGTGATGCAGGTGCTGGGGCTGTTTTCATTGACTGTGAACCGCTGTCCTCTGGTGCACTATGTGGTATCTCAGGCTCTGGCTGAGCCTCTTGGGTAGGGTTATCTGCTGCTTCCGCCAGTTCAGGCTCGCTGGTGCCCTCTGGCATTGGAGTTGTAGACGGGGTTG
Source organism: Terrapene triunguis (assembly GCF_002925995.2). Classification (NCBI taxonomy): domain Eukaryota; kingdom Metazoa; phylum Chordata; order Testudines; family Emydidae; genus Terrapene; species Terrapene triunguis. Next base: position 3,208 of record NW_020708320.1, read on the forward strand.
CAAGCGCTGGACTCAGTGCTGGCAATGGTTCTGGTGCTGGTTGCGTTGCCAGTTCCGGTTCTGGGACTGGCTTTGGCTGGGTCTCTGGGATTGGATCCACTACGGCTGTTGCAGTCGTTGGCAGGAGATCCGGTTCCACCACCTGTGTTTGGGTCTCCGGTAACACAGACGGGGCTCTGGTGGACGGCTCAGGAACAGGGATGGGGGTGAAAGCTTGCTTAGCCTGGCTGCGGGTGACTATTCCCACCCTCTTGGCTAGCTTCACATGGTTGGCCAAGTCTTCCCCCAGCAGCATGGGGATGGGATAATTGTCATAGACTGCAAAAGTCCACATTCCTGCCCAGCCCTTGTACTGGACATGCAACTGGGCTGTAGGCAAGGTTACAGACTGTGACACGAAGGGTTGAATTGTCACTGTAGCCTCCGGGTTGATGAGTTTGGGGTCCACTAGGGATTGGTGGATAGTTGACACTTGTGCCCCAGTATCCCTCCAAGCGATAACCTTCTTTCCGCCCACTCTCAAGGTTTCCCTTCGCTCCGAGGGTATGAGAGAGGCATCTGGGTCTGGGGATCTTTGGTGTGACTGGGGTGTAATGAACTGTAATCGGTTGGGGTTCTTGGGGCAGTGAGCCTTTATATGCCCCAGTTCATTACATTTAAAACATCACCCTGCTAAGGTATCACCGGGGCGATGTTGGTTGGTGGAGACTGGTGGGGTGGGGTGAGAAGGCGTCTGGGGTTTCCCTTGGGAGGTGGGTGGGGCCTTGGGTTGTCCCCGGTGATAAGGTTTTGTTTCGGCTTGCCCCTTCTGATATTCGCTCCAACTGCTACTAGCTTTTTTCTTTTCTGTCACCTCCACCCATTTGGCTCCAATCTCCCCCGCCTCGGTTACAGTTTTGGGCTTCCCATCTAGGATGTACCTTTCTATTTCCTCAGGAACACCCTCTAAAAACTGCTCCATTTTTACTAGGGAAAGCAGATCTTCCAGAGATTTAACATTTGCTCCTGATACCCAGGCATCACAATTTTTGTCGATGTGGTAGGCATGCCGGGTAAATGATACATCTGGTTTCCACCTTAGGGCTCTGAACCGCCGACGGGCATGCTCAGGTGTTAGCCCCATTCTGATTCTGGCCTTGTTTTTAAAAAGTTCATAACTGTTCATGTGTTCCTTAGGCATTTCAGCCGCCACTTCTGCTAAGGGTCCACTGAGCTGCGGTCTCAGCTCTACCATGTACTGGGGTAGAGGGATGCTGTATCCAAGGCAGGCCCTTTCAAAATTTTCTAAGAAGGCCTCAGTATCATCGCCTGCCTTGTAGGTGGGGAATTTCCTGGGATGGGAAGTGGTACCTGGAGAGGAGTTGTTAGGATGGTCTGCTGCATTCTGCCTAGTCCTTGCTGCTTCCAGTTCCATCTCTTTTTCTTTCAGCTCCATCTCTCTCTTGTGGGCCTCCTGTTTGGCTTTTTCTTCTCTTTCATGCTGCTCTGCCTCGAGTTTTTTAATTTCAAGCAGTCTCTGATGTTTTCTCTCGTTTTCTTCTGCTTCTAGTTTGGCCAGTTCTATTTTGTTAGTTACTTCTTTGGCAGTCATTTTCCTGTTTTCTTGTGCTGGGTCACACCCTCTGCAGTTGACTGAAACTGGGATGTACTTAGCTCTGGCTGCTGCTGAGTTAACAGAGACTTTCTAACAAGCTACTCCCGAGGATGTAAAAAGAAAAAAAAACAATTCAGCCTGTAAATTACCTTTACCAGTCAGTCAAAGTTTGCTCCCTTTGAACCCTTCTCTTAACAAAGCCCCTTGTTAAAAAAAAACTTAACACCTCTGCCTTCAGGCAAGGAGAGATAAGATATGCATCTACCTTCAGCTCTGCTTTCCAAGCAGCTAGAAGGAAAAAAAAATCTCTTACTGGCTTTTGGGTTTAAACGATCTCCACCGCTATGCCACCA
>NW_020708321.1:0-5070 GCF_002925995.2 Terrapene triunguis
GTCATACATACATTTATAAGCACCCCCTCCCCATAAAGCCTTATGGGGTACACTGTCACAGTTGGGGTAATTTTACTGTCAACAATTCCTCATTAGGAGCCTAGCAAAGTTCTTTTCTGACCATTATCTTGCTCAATATCACATCATGTTGCCACAAAGAGCAGAGATTCTATGTAAAAAAAAATCTCTCTCTGTAGCTGCGAAATGGTCCAATAATTCTGCGTTTAAATAATTCCATGGAAATATGGGCAGCCTGCCCTAAACAATAAAGAGAATTCAGACAAATGGCTACGTTTTCATGAAGAGCTAAAGCTTGTTGGACAAAACTCATACCGAGAATATGCAGCGGGATGCAATTCTGTTGGTTTCAGTGGCAATGCACCCAGTTTATACTATCTGATTTTTAACCCACGGGCATCCTGCACCCCTCAAAAATATGCCTTTTTTGGTAAGGAGGCACACAAAGGGATATAAAAACTTCAGGGCTGTACCTTTTCCCCTTCTCTATGATGTATAAAAAATGCCTGCATACATTTGTTTTCTACTTCTTTTTAACATTAGAAATGTAGGTCTTGTCTAGACTTGAAGCCCTTCTGGAAAACTGGAATCACTAATTCCACTGATTAATTGAAAGGAGGAAGTGATTCTATTGAAACTGTTTCAGTCTGAAACAATGTTGCCAACTCTCATGATTTTAGCATGTGACTTGTAATAGTTGGTATTTTTCTTAAGCCCCAGCTCCTGGAGTCATGTGAGAATTCCAGTGTGATTCTGTATGTCCCCTCATGCTTCCTTCTCTTCTTCCCTCTGTCATTCCCCTACACCCCACTTCCATGCCTGCCCCCCAGCACTTTCCCTGTCTCCCATATTCACTCTGCCTACCCTTTTCCTTCCCCCCATATTCTCCCTAGCCTCTTATATCCTCTTCCCCCCACATTTATCCACCCTGGGGTTCCTAGGTGTTACCACAATAAATAAGCAATTAACAGTTAAACAATAATAATCAGTAATAAAGCATTTTCTAACACAAAATTTAAATTTTCCCTGCTGCAGCTTAAGCCAGTTCCTTCTCTGTGACACTGACAGCGCTTTCACCAGGATGCATCAAAATCTGGACCCACGATTCTTCACTGGCACAGCTGCACCAATGGAGGCTGTATTAGAGACAGCGCACAAGTATTTTTACCAATCCATGGTCTAATACCAGATTGGAATAATAACCATTTCTTCACTCTGATGGTCTTCACAACCCCATTTGTTTGCTCTCCATGAACATTCCTGGGAGCGAAATCTTTGTACACAGGAATGTTTGCAGAAAGAGAGAGAAAAAGGCCTCGTGAATACGTGTGTAAATATTTATTCAAACGAATAGTCAAGCCAGAGGTCTTGAAAGCTTTTTGTGGGATCAGGGAGCGGAAACAAGTCCCTGAGATGTAGGTAGCCATTCAAACTGCATGACTAGTGAAATACAAATAGCAAATGTCCAAAACAACACTCATGGTTCACAAGGAATTCCTAGACTAACAGATCTACATCTAATCTCTCTTAGGCATTTTTATGACACTCATCATCATAGCATCGAAATATGTTTCCATAAATCATGTGTTGCATAATTCTGAATGATGAACAAGAGAAGATTGTCACGTTGTAAAGCCCTGGACTGGGACCAAAATGATCTGGATTCACTTCCTGGCTCTATCACAGAGCCCTTGTGTGACCTTGGACAAGTCATATAGATTCATGGAGTTTAAGGCTACAAGAGAGCATTAGATCGCCTAGTCTGACCTCCTTTATAGCACAGTCCATTAAATTTCACCCAGTTACCCCAGTAATTTGTGTTTGCCTAAAGCATATCTTGATTTGAAGACGGCTAGAGATGGAAGAATCCACTGCTGCCCTGGGTAGTTTGTTCCAATCACCTCACTGTTAAAAATGTGTGCCTTATTTCAAATCTGAATTTGTTTGGCTTCCGCTTCTAGCCAGTCCAACAGAGCTGTTTGCACTGCAAGCTCCATTTAGTCTCTTTGTGCCTCACTCCTCATCTGGAACGGGGTGGGAGGCAATTAATACTTCTTTTCTGACTCCTTTTGCCTGTCTTGTTGTATTTAGACTTAAGCTCTTCAGGGCCACGACTGTCTCTTACTATATGTATGTTCAGCGAAGTACTTTGACCTCAGTGGTACCACTGTAATACGGATGAGAATAAGTATGAACATATTAATAGCAACCAGAGGCTGTTTGTGGATAATATGCAACCAGATAGAAAGACTAAAGTCCGAAAAAAAAGTGTCACTTCAAATAATTCACCCCAGTTTATCACAAATCCTCAGAATTCTGACTTTGAGCTGCAACTGTAGGAAACATTTTTAAAAGAATGACGGAGCTATAGAGCAAACTACCAGTAGAGGGCAGGAATAGCTCGTGTTTTGAAGCAACTGCAGGCTAATGGCCTAGTATCTTTCATGTGTTTTCTTTTACTGGAGTGTGTACATGGAACAAGCAGCTGATGTAAGCACAGAGCTCTCGGCACAGCAAGGGTGAGAAAATATCCTTGTAGGCAAAAGTATAGATGGACTCAACATTTCTTCTCTTTCTGACCAAGGCTTCCCATTAGTTTACTGAGGCCCTTTTCAGCCAACCTCACAAAGGGCTGGTCTACAGCGAATAGCGTAGCTGAAGTCGAAGTATCTTGGATCGAATTACCTGGGGTCCAGACGGCACGGGATCGACGGCCGCGGCTCCCCCGTCGACTACTCTACCGCCGCTCGCTCTGGTGGAGTTCCGGAGTCGACGGTGAGCGCGTTCGGGGATCGACATATCACGTCTTAACGAGACGCGATATATCGATCCCGGATAAATCGATTGCTACCCGCCGATACGGCGGGTAGTGAAGACGTACCCAAAGCCTGGATTTGTTGTAAAAATAGCTCCAGGGTGGCCACTTGCCTCTATAGTAGGGATGAGCTACTACCTGCCAGAGAGCATTTTAGGTGTGGTTTAGAACCTCTCCAACACACACTCCACCGGGATATATTCCCAACCCACCAGTGAGTTTTGTGTCTCTGTGGCTGAATCATTCCATCCAGCACAACTAGTATGTCTACACAGCAATTAGACACCCACAGCTGGCCGGTGCCACCTGACTCAGGCCTGCAGGGCTCAGGCTAAGAGACTGTTCAGTTACTGGGGAGTCGTTCGGGCTCAGACTGGAGCCCAGGCTCTAGGATGCTGCGGGGGTCAGCTGAAGCCTAAGGGTATGTCTACACTACAGGATTAATCCGAATTTAGATAATTCGAATTTGGGAAACAGGTTGTATAAATTCGATTGTGCGCGGCCACACTAAGCACCTTAATTCGGTTTTAAACCACCTTAATTCGGTGGTGTGCGGCCACACTACCCCATTAACTTAAACACAGTAATTCGGTGGTGTGCGTCCACACTAACCCTAATTCGAATTAACAAAATCGATTTAGGCTCTACTCCGTTCGTCGAGGTGGAGTACAGAAATCGATTTAAAGGGCCCTTTAATTCGAATTAACTGGCTCTGCAGTGTGGACGGGTGAAGGGTTAATTCGGATTAAGGCAGCTAAATCCGAATTAAAGTCCTAGTGTAGACCAGGCCTAAGTCTGAACATCGACACTGCAATTCAATGGTCCTTTATCCTGAGCCCTGCAAACCGGAGTCAGCTGGCACGGGCCAGCTGTGGGTTTTTAACCGCAGTGTAGCCAGAGCCTTAGAGACCAGTGACCTGTGCAGCAGTGAGGCTGGTTAGTATATGGACGGCAGGTGGAAGGGAAGTTGCAGGACACTAACTGAGCCACCCAAAATTAGTAAACACTGGAAAATGTTGACCTTAAAAACCAATATGTCTCTCAGTTACCCAACTGTAAAATGAATGAATGAGATTCATTCGTGCTGTAAAGAGTATTAAGCCCTTCTTCTTAAGGGAGGCAGTGTGGCCTAACAGATAAAGCACTAGCTCAAGACTTGGACGGCCTGGATTTTAGTCCTGGCTCTTTAACTGGCCTACTGAGTGATCTTTTGCAAGTCACTTTACAGCTCTGTGGCTCAGTTTCCCCGTTGGTAAATTGGGGATAATAATACGTACCATCTTTGCAAAGAACTTTGAGATCTGTGGGTGATAAGAACCAGATATTATTAAACGTATAACATATTGTTACTACTGTTTGTGCTAGTTACTGGTCAGTTCTTAACTAACATGCTTGTCACACTGGTCTGGAGTCTAAGGCTGTGTCTACATTACAGCCTATGTCAGCATTGTGACGGGTTGGATCACAGAAACCCCCTTGGGAGCTGCCACCCGATGTGCCAAGACTACCCCTGCTTCTGTTTTCCCTGCCAGCTCAGGACTCCAGCACCCCGTCTTGCTGAATTAGACACTCCAGTCCACTTCAACACAGACCCAGGGTCTGAATCACTTGTCCCAAAGCTGCAAGTTTACCCAAAAACAGCTCACAGAAGTGTGCTTGTCTTTAGCACTCAGATGCCCAACTCCCAATGGGGTCTAAACCCAGATAAATCCGTTTTACCCTGCATAAAGCTTATGCAGGGCAAACTCATAAATTGTTCGCCCTCTATAACACAGATAGAGAGATATGCACAGTTGTTTGCTCCCCCAGGTATTAATACATACTCTGAGTAAATTACTAAATAAAAAGTGATTTTATTAAATACAGACAGTAGGATTTAAGTGGTTCAAAGTAGTAACAGACAGAACAAAGTAAGTCACAAGCAAAATAAAATAAAATGCGCAAATCTATGCCTGATCAAACTAAATACAGATAAGTTCCTCACCAGTTCCAGAATGCTCCCTTTTACAGGCTAATCTCCCTCTAGCCTGGGTCCAGCAATCTCTCACAACCCCTGTAGTTACTGTCTTTTCTTTCAGTTTCCTTCAAGCATCCTGGGGGGGTGGAGAGGCTCCTTCTTTAGCCAGCTGAAGACACAATGGAGGGGTCTCCCCCAGGGTTAAATAGACTCTCTCTTGTGGGAGGAGACCCCCCTCCTCCCTCCTATGCAAAGTCCAGCTCCAAGATGGAGTTCTGGA
>NW_020708322.1:0-1265 GCF_002925995.2 Terrapene triunguis
ACCAGAGCAAAACCCTGTGCAGACAATCTTATTTTGATTTAAAAGCAGGTTATTTTGGTTTAGCTTAAATCCATAAAGCATCTACTTCACCCAAATCAATATGAGCCATTCAAACTGAAATAAAACTGTACATAAGGGGTTTTGCTCTGGTTTAAATACACTGACTTAACATCATTGGTTAAACCAGTACAAGTTTGCATGCAGATAAAGCCACAGTCCTCAGAAAAATGGTCACTGGGTAAATTTTTCAATTCTTGTTCTTTTATATTTAGACAATGGAGCCCTGAACCTAATAAGGTTATAGAAGTAACGGATAGTCCAGATAGTTAGGGGTACTAGCCTGGGACTCAGGAGACCTGGGTTTAATTCCCTACTCTACCACAGACTTTCTACAAGGTCTTGGACAAGTCATTCTCTGAGAGTCAATCCTCATCTGTAAAATGGGATAACAGCACTTCACCTCTCTTTCTATCTCATAAGGGTGTTTGAAGATAGACAGATTGTACTCAGAGTAGCAGCCGTGTTAGTCTGTATCTGCAAAAAGAACAGGAGTACTTGTGGCACCTTAGAGACTAACTTATAAAATAGTCTCTAAGGTGCCACAAGTACTCCTGTTCTTTTTGCAGATTGTACTCTGATACTGCAGTAACACAGGCTGTACAAGTACCTAAGCTAAAGAGCATCAGCAATGCAGTTTTTTATAAAAGTTAACTTAAAACCCCCCAGTTTCTCTCCATTATATGATAATCATGCTCAGCATAACTGGCACCTCGTGGTGGTGGTGCTATACATGTCACAGAGTTTACAGTCCAGTATTCATTATATATTCCAACAGCTGCAGACAAAGAAACTACAGTGAAGACCAAGATCAGGAGAGCTCCCTATAAAGTTGTGTAACCGGTGAAAAGTACGTTCAACCGGATGGTTAAGGCTTCTATTCAGTGTGGATTTAGTCAGGCTGAAGCGGAGAGAACGGCACCGGGGTAGGACTGGCGAAGCCACCACAGCCTGGGGAGCGGAGCGGGATGCTCCGGGGCTAGCGAACGCTGCAGAGTACCGTCACCAGCCCGCTGGTCGGTAAACCGGGCCCGCTGAACCCCAGCCCGCCTAGGGCCGGGATCCCGCTCCCACCACCCAAAGGAGCGGCTGGCCCTTTGTTACCGCTGCCGGAGTACCTGGGCGCTTCGCCGGCTCCGCCAGCCCCGAGGCCCCGCGGGGCCTGGAGCGCTTCCCCAGACCCCCGGCTCCCTCAGCTCCTCGGGCCG
>NW_020708323.1:0-1185 GCF_002925995.2 Terrapene triunguis
ACCAGAGCAAAACCCTGTGCAGACAATCTTATTTTGATTTAAAAGCAAGTTATTTTGGTTTAGCTTAAATCCATAAAGCATCTACTTCACCCAAATCAATATGAGCCATTCAAACTGAAATAAAACTGTACATAAGGGGTTTTGCTCTGGTTTAAATACACTGACTTAACATCACTGGTTAAACCAGTACAAGTTTGCATGCAGATAAAGCCACAGTCCTCAGAAAAATGGTCACTGAGTAAATTTTTCAATTCTTGTTCTTTTATATTTAGACAATGGAGCCCTGAACCTAATAAGGTTATAGAAGTAACGGATAGTCCAGATAGTTAGGGGTACTAGCCTGGGACTCAGGAGACCTGGGTTTAATTCCCTACTCTACCACAGACTTTCTACAAGGTCTTGGACAAGTCATTCTCTGAGAGTCAATCCTCATCTGTAAAATGGGATAACAGCACTTCACCTCTTTCTATCTCATAAGGGTGTTTGAAGATAAACAGATTGTACTCAGAGTAGCAGCCGAGTTAGTCTGTATCTGCAAAAAGAACAGGAGTACTTGTGACACCTTAGAGACTAACTTAGTCTCTAAGGTGCCACAAGTACTCCTGTTCTTTCTGCAGATTGTACTCAGATACTGCAGTAACACAGGCTGTACAAGTACCTAAGCTAAAGAGCATCAGCAATGCAGTTTTTAATAAAAGTTAACTTAAAAACCCCCCAGTTTCTCTCCATTATATGATAATCATGCTCAGCATAACTGGCACCTCGTGGTGCTGGTGCTATACATGTCACAGAGTTTACAGTCCAGTACTCATTATATAGTCCAACAGCTGCACACAAAGAAACTACAGTGAAGACCAAGATCAGGAGAGCTCCCTATAAAGTTGTGTAACCGGTGAAAACTACGTTCAACCGGATGGTTAAGACTTCTATTCAGTGTGGATTTAGTCAGGCTGAAGCGGAGAGAACGGCACCGGGGTAGGACTGGCGAAGCCACCACAGCCTAGGGAGCGGAGCGGGATGCTCCGGGGCTAGCGAACGCTGCAGAGTACCGTCACCAGCCCGCTGGTCGGTAAACCGGGCCCGCTGAACCCCAGCCCGCCTAGGGCCGGGATCCCGCTCCCACCACCCAAAGGAGCGGCTGGCCCTTTGTTACCGCTCCCGGACTACCTGGGGCGCTTCGCCGGC
>NW_020708324.1:0-4501 GCF_002925995.2 Terrapene triunguis
TGTCAAGGCTGGATCCCCACTTTGAACTTTAGGGTTCAAATGTAGGGGCCTGCATGAAAACTTCTAAGCTTATCTACCAGCTTAGCTTTGGTCCGCTGCCACCATCACAAGAATTCCTTCCCTGGGAAGCCTTGAGAAACCTTTCACCAATTCCCTGGTGAACACAGATCCAAACCCCCTTGGATCTTAAAACAAGGAGAAATCAATCTGGTTCTTAAAAAAGAAGGCTTTTAATTAAAGAAAAAGGTAAAAATTATCTCTGTAAAATCAGTATGGAAAATACTTTACAGGGTAATCAAACTTAAAGAGCTCAGAGGACCCCCCTCTGTCTTAGGTTCAAAGTACAGCAAACAAAGATACACACTCTGGTAAAAAGGTACATTTACAAGTTGAGAAAACAAAGTAAATCTAAGACGCCTTGCTGTCTTTTTACTTACTAGTTTGAAATAGGAGAGACTTGTTTAGAAAGATGGGGAGAACCTGGATTGATGTCTGGTCCCTCTCAGTCCCAAGAGCGAACCACCCCTTAAAACAAAGAGCACACACACAAGCCTTTCCCCCCCCAAGATTTGAAAGTATCTTGTCTCCTTATTGGTCCTTGGGTCAGGTGTCAGCCAGGTTACCCGAGCTTCTTAACCCTTTACAGGTAAAAGGATTTGGAGTCTCTGTACACAGAGAGCTGTTACCCTTCCCTTCATAGTTATGACACGCCCCCCAAATCACAGATAGTGTTGGACGTTCGGTTCCACACTGGCTGTGATTTCTTCCTGGAGTTCTGTGTCAATGGAGTGGTATGCCCGTTCGGTCCGTCCTGGAGTGGCTGAGAAAATCGGTGCAAAGCTTGTGCACAGCTCCTTGATCTGCTGTCGCTGCAGACGTCCCAGGGTCATGGAGAGGTTCACCTCTTCCACGCCACCATTCCTTGTTCCTTCGTAGTAGACACCTGCAGGCCACTCCGCGTCATCAGTTTCCTGGGCTGTAAACTGGCAAACGTTTAATTCTCTGGAATAAAAGGGCTTAAGAGAATTAACATGGTATACCTTAGGCTTTATGTTGGAGGTGGGGGAGGCTATGAGATAGTTAACAGCTCCTAGGCGCTCCTGGACCGTGAATGGTCCTTCCCACGACGCTTCCATTTTATGGGCCTGGAGCGCCTTTAAGACCATGACTTGGTCTCCTACTTTGAAGGACCGTTCTCTGGAATGTTTATCATACCAGGCCTTTTGCTCTTCCTGAGCATTCTTTAGGTTTTCTTTAGCAAGGGCTAAAGAGTGTCGGAGGGTGTTTTGTAGGTTGCTTACAAAGTCTAGAATGTTAGTTCCTGGAGAAGGCGTAAACCCCTCCCATTGCTGCTTCACCAACTGTAATGGCCCCTTAACCTCGCGGCCATACACAAGTTCAAATGGTGAAAACCCTAAACTGGGATGTGGTACAGCCCTGTAGGCAAAAAGCAACTGCTGCAACACTAGGTCCCAATCATTGGAGTGTTCATTTATGAATTTACGTATCATGGCCCCCAAAGTTCCATTAAACCTCTCCACCAGACCATTGGTTTGATGGTGATGAGGGGTGGCAACCAAGTGATTCACCCCATGAGCTTCCCACAGGGTTTTCATGTTCCCTGCCAGGAAATTAGTTCCCGAATCTGTAAGGATGTCGGAGGGCCAACCTACCCTGGCAAAAATGTCTGCTAATGCCTGGCACACACTTTTAGTCTTGGTGTTGCTTAAGGGTACAGCTTCCGGCCATCGGGTAGCAAAATCCATGAAAGTCAGTACGTACTGCTTTCCTCTGGGTGTCTTCTTTGGGAAAGGACCCAGAATATCCACAGCTACTCGCTGAAATGGGACCTCAATTATGGGTAGTGGCTGGAGAGGGGCTTTAACCTGGTCTTGGGGCTTTCCCACTCGTTGGCACACCTCACAAGACCGGACATAATTAGCAACGTCCTTGCCCATTCCCTCCCAGTGGAAGGACTTCCCCAACCGGTCTTTGGTTCTGTTCACCCCAGAATGGCCACTGGGATGATCATGGGCTAAGCTCAAGAGCTTTACCCGATACTTAGTGGGAACCACCAACTGTCTTTGAGGATGCCAGTCTTCCTGGTGCCCACCAGAAAGAGTTTCCTTGTATAAAAGTCCTTGTTCTACAACAAACCGGGATCGGTTAGAAGAGCTGAGAGGCGGTGGGGTGCTCCGTGCCGCCGCCCAAGCTTTCTGAAGGCTGTCATCTGCTTCCTGCTCGGCCTGGAACTGTTCCCTTGATGCTGGAGACATCAGTTCCTCCTTGGACTGTGGACTGGGGCTTGGTCCCTCTGGAAGCGATGCAGGTGCTGGGGCTGTTTCCACTGACCGTGAACCGCTGTCCGCTGGTGCACTATGTGGTATCTCAGGCTCTGGCTGAGCCTCTTGGGTAGGGTTATCTGCTGCTTCCGCCAGTTCAGGCTCGCTGGTGCCCTCTGGCATTGGAGTTGTAGACGGGTTTGCAAGCGCTGGACTCCGTGCCGGCAATGGTTCTGGTGCTGGTTGCGTTGCCAGTTCCGGTTCCGGGACTGGCTTTGGCTGGGTCTCTGGGATTGGATCCACTACGGCTGTTGCAGTCGTTGGCAGGGGATCCGGTTCCACCACCTGTGTTTGGGTCTCCGGTAACACAGACGGGGCCCTGGTGGACGGCTCAGGAACAGGGATGGGGGTGGAAGCTTGCTTAGCCTGGCTGCGGGTGACTATTCCCACCCTCTTGGCTAGCTTCACATGGTTGGCCAAGTCTTCCCCCAGCAGCATGGGGATGGGATAATTGTCATAGACTGCAAAAGTCCACATTCCTGCCCAGCCCTTGTACTGGACATGCAACTGGGCCGTAGGCAAGGTTACAGACTATGACACGAAGGGTTGAATTGTCACTGTAGCCTCCGGGTTGATGAGTTTGGGGTCCACTAGGGATTGATGGATAGTTGACACTTGTGCCCCAGTGTCCCTCCAAGCGATAACCTTCTTTCCGCCCACTCTCAAGGTTTCCCTTCGCTCCGAGGGTATGAGAGAGGCATCTGGGTCTGGGGATCTTTGGTGTGATTGGGGTGTAATGAACTGTAATCGGTTAGGGTTCTTGGGGCAGTGAGCCTTTATATGCCCCAGTTCATTACATTTAAAACATCGCCCTGCTAAGGTATCACCGGGGCGATGTTGGTTGATGGAGACTGGTGTGGTGGGGTGAGAAGGCGTCTGGGGTTTCCCTTGGGATGTGGGTGGGGCCTTGGGTTGTCCCCGGTGGTAAGGTTTTGTTTCGGCTTGCCCCTTCTGATATTCGCTCCAACTGCTACTAGCTTTTTTCTTTTCTGTCACCTCCACCCATTTGGCTCCAATCTCCCCCGCCTCGGTTACAGTTTTGGGCTTCCCATCTAGGATGTACCTTTCTATTTCCTCAGGAACACCCTCTAAAAACTGCTCCATTTGCAATAGGAAGGGCAACTCTTCCGTAGATTTAACATTTGCTCCTGATATCCAGGCATCCCAATTTTTCCCAATGTGGTAGGCATGTCGGGTAAATGACACATCGGGTTTCCACCTTAGGGCTCTGAACCGCCGACGGGCATGCTCAGGTGTTAGCCCCATTCTGATTCTGGCCTTGTTTTTAAAAAGTTCATAACTGTTCATGTGTTCCTTAGGCATTTCAGCCGCCACCTCTGCTAAGGGTCCACTGAGCTGCGGCCTCAGCTCTACCATGTACTGGGTTGGAGTGATGCTGTATCCAAGGCAGGCCCTTTCAAAATTTTCTAAGAAGGCCTCAGTATCATCGCCTGCCTTGTAGGTGGGGAATTTCCTGGGATGGGAAGTGGTACCTGGAGAGGAGTTGTTAGGATGGTCTGATGCACCCTGCCTGGTCCTTGCTGCTTCCAGTTCCATCTCTTTTTCTTTCAGCTCCATCTCTCTCTTGTGGGCCGCCTCTTTGGCTTTCTCTTCTCTGTCTCTCAGCTCTATCTCTCTCTTGTGGGCCGCCTCTTTGGCTTTCTCTTCTCTGTCTCTCAGTTCTATCTCTTTTTCTTTCAGCTCCATAGCTCTCTTGTGGGCCTCCTCTTTAGCTTTTTCTTCTTTGGTAGTCATTTTCCTGGTTTTCTTGTGCTGGGTCACACCCCTCTGCAGTTGACTGAAATTGGGATGTACTTAGCTCTGGCTGCTGCTGAGTTAACAGAGACTTTCTAACAAGCTACTCCCGAGGATGTAAAAAGAAAAAAAAACAATTCAACTTGTAAATTATCTTTACCAGTCAGTCAAAGTTTGCTCCCTTTGAACCCTTCTCTTAACAAAGGACCTCGTTAAAAAAAACTTAACACCTCTGCCTTCAGGCAAGGAGAGATAAGATATGCATCTACCTTCAGCTCTGCTTTCCAAGCAGCTAGAAGGAAAAAAAAATCTCTTACTGGCTTTGGGTTTAAAATGTATCCCACCGCTATGCCACCATGTCAAGGCTGGATCCCCACTTTGAACTTTAGGGTTCAAATGTAGGG
>NW_020708325.1:0-5215 GCF_002925995.2 Terrapene triunguis
GTCTCTGTACACAGAGAGCTGTTACCCTTCCCTTTATAGTTATGACACGCCCCCCAAATTACAGATAGTGTTGGACGTTTGGTTCCACACTGGCTGTGATTTCTTCCTGGAGTTCTAGGAGAAAACAGAGTTAATAAGACACATGTACCTTTAGACATACTACTGATTATATAAAAACTAACAATATGTTTCATTCCAAGAACAATTGTTAACCAGTTAACTCTGGGAAACTTTCCCGGGAGAGTGCATCAGCCACTTTGTTAGAAGCTCCCGAAATGTGTTGTATTTCAAAATCAAAATCTTGGAGAGCTAAACTCCATCGAAGAAGTTTTTTGTTATTTCCCTTGGCGGTATGAAGCCACTGTAGCGCAGCATGGTCTGTTTGTAGTTGGAAACGCCGTCCCCAAACATATGGGCGTAGCTTTTCCAGCGCGTACACAATGGCGTAGCATTCCTTTTCGCTGATTGACCAGTGGCTTTCCCTCTCAGACAGTTTTTTGCTGAGAAACACGACAGGATGGAATTCTTGATCCGGTCCTTCCTGCATTAAAACTGCTTCCACGCCTCGCTCGGAAGCATCTGTGGTTACTAGGAACGGTTTGTCAAAGTCTGGGGCCCTTAGCACAGGGTCAGACATGAGTGTTGCCTTAAGCTGGTTAAAGGCCTTTTGACACTTATCAGTTCACTGAACTGCATTTGGCTGTTTCTTTTTGGTTAGGTCTGTCAGCGGGGCGGCGATTTGGCTGTAGTGTGGTACAAATCGCCTATAATATTCGGCCAAGCCTAAGAAGGATTGGACCTGTTTCTTTGACTTTGGAACCGGCCACTTTTGGATAGCATTCACTTTGGCCTGTAGGGGATTTATAGTTCCTTGACCCACCTGGTGCCCCAGGTACGTCACTTTGTTTTGGCCTATTTGACACTTTTTAGCCTTAACAGTTAGTCCTGCCTGTTGGATGCGCTCGAAGACTTTTCCCAGGTGCTCCAGGTGCTCTGTCCATGAATCAGAAAAAATGGCCACATCATCGAGGTAGGCAACTGCAGATTCTCCCAATTCCGCTAGGAGACCATCTACAAGTCTTTGGAAGGTGGCGGGTGCATTTCGCAACCCGAAAGGGAGTACATTGAATTCGTACACCCCTGCCTGGGTGACGAAGGCTGACCTTTCCTTAGCGGGTTCATCTAGTGGTACTTGCCAGTACCCTTTGGTTAAGTCTAAAGTAGAGATGAATTGGGCATGTCCCAATTTTTCCAATAGCTCATCTGTGCGTGGCATTGGATAGTTGTCAGGACGAGTTACAGCATTTAGCTTACGGTAGTCCACGCAAAAGCGTATTTCCCCATCTGGTTTGGGAACTAGAACCACTGGAGATGCCCATGCACTGGTAGAGGGGCGGATTATACCCATCTGTAGCATGTCCTGGATCTCCCTTTGTATAGCAGCTTGGGCATGAGGTGACTCCCGGTAGGGTGGGGTTCTAATTGGGTGAGCATTACCTGTGTCAATGGAGTGGTATGCCCGTTCGGTCCGTCCTGGAGTGGCTGAGAAAATCGGTGCAAAGCTTGTGCACAGCTCCTTGATCTGCTGTCGCTGCAGACGTCCCAGGGTCGTGGAGAGGTTCACCTCTTCCACGCCACCATTCCTTTTTCCTTCGTAGTAGACACCTGCCGGCCACTCCGCGTCATCTGTTTCCTGGGCTGTAAACTGGCAAACGTTTAATCCTCTGGAATAAAAGGGCTTAAGAGAATTAACATGGTATACCTTAGGCTTTATGTTGGAGGTGGGGGAGGCTATGAGATAGTTAACAGCTCCTAGGCGCTCCTGGACCGTGAATGGTCCTTCCCACGACGCTTCCATTTTATGGGCCTGGAGCGCCTTTAAGACCATGACTTGGTCTCCTACTTTGAAGGACCGTTCTCTGGAATGTTTATCATACCAGGCCTTTTGCTCTCCCTGAGCATCCTTTAGGTTTTCTTTAGCAAGGGCTAAAGAGTGTCGGAGGGTGTTTTGTAGGTTGCTTACAAAGTCTAGAATGTTAGTTCCTGGAGAAGGCGTAAACCCCTCCCATTGCTGCTTCACCAACTGTAATGGCCCCTTAACCTCGCGGCCATACACAAGTTCAAATGGTGAAAACCCTAAACTGGGATGTGGTACAGCCCTGTAGGCAAAAAGCAACTGCTGCAACACTAGGTCCCAATCATTGGAGTGTTCATTTACGAATTTACGTATCATGGCCCCCAAAGTTCCATTAAACCTCTCCACCAGACCATTGGTTTGATGGTGATGAGGGGTGGCAACCAAGTGATTCACCCCATGAGCTTCCCACAGGTTTTTCATTTTCCCTGCCAGGAAATTAGTTCCCGAATCTGTAAGGATGTCGGAGGGCCACCCTACCCTGGCAAAAATGTCTGCTAATGCCTGGCACACACTTTTAGCCTTGGTGTTGCTTAAGGGTACAGCTTCCGGCCATCGGGTAGCAAAATCCATGAAAGTCAGTACGTACTGCTTTCCTCTGAGTGTCTTCCTTGGGAAAGGACCCAGAATATTCACAGCTACTTGCTGAAATGGGACCTCAATTATGGGTAGTGGCTGGAGAGGGGCTTTAACCTGGTCTTGGGGCTTTCCCACTTGTTGGCACACCTCACAAGACCGGACATAATTAGCAACATCCTTGCCCATTCCCTCCCAGTGGAAGGACTTCCCCAACCGGTCTTTGGTTCTGTTCACCCCAGAATGGCCACTGGGATGATCATGGGCTAAGCTTAAGAGCTTTACCCGATACTTAGTGGGAACTACCAACTGTCTTTGAGGATGCCAGTCTTCCTGGTGCCCACCAGAAAGAGTCTCCTTGTATAAAAGTCCTTTTTCTACAACAAACCGGGATCGGTTAGAAGAGCTGAGAGGCGGTGGGGTGCTCCGTGCCGCCGCCCAAGCTTTCTGGAGGCTGTCATCTGCTTCCTGCTCGGCCTGGAACTGTTCCCTTGATGCTGGAGACATCAGTTCCTCCTTGGACTGTGGACTGGGGCTTGGTCCCTCTGGAAGCGATGCAGGTGCTGGGGCTGTTTCCATTGACTGTGAACCGCTGTCCTCTGGTGCACTATGTGGTATTTCAGGCTCTGGCTGAGCCTCTTGGGTAGGGTTATCTGCTGCTTTCGCCAGTTCAGGCTCGCTGGTGCCCTCTGGCATTGGAGTTGTAGACGGGGTTGCAAGCGCTGGACTCAGTGCTGGCAATGGTTCTGGTGCTGGTTGCGTTGCCAGTTCCGGTTCTGGGACTGGCTTTGGCTGGGTCTCTGGGATTGGATCCACTACGGCTGTTGCAGTCGTTGGCAGGGGATCCGGTTCCACCACCTGTGTTTGGGTCTCCGGTAACACCGACGGGGCTCTGGTGGACGGCTCAGGAACAGGGATGGGGGTGAAAGCTTGCTTAGCCTGGCTGCGGGTGACTATTCCCACCCTCTTGGCTAGCTTCACATGGTTGGCCAAGTCTTCCCCCAGCAGCATGGGGATGGGATAATTGTCATATACTGCAAAAGTCCACATTCCTGCCCAGCCCTTGTACTGGACATGCAACTGGGCTGTAGGCAAGGTTACAGACTGTGACACGAAGGGTTGAATTGTCACTGTAGCCTCCGGGTTGATGAGTTTGGGGTCCACTAGGGATTGGTGGATAGTTGACACTTGTGCCCCAGTATCCCTCCAAGCGATAACCTTCTTTCCGCCCACTCTCAAGGTTTCCCTTCGCTCCGAGGGTATGAGAGAGGCATCTGGGTCTGGGGATCTTTGGTGTGACTGGGGTGTAATGAACTGTAATCGGTTGGGGTTCTTGGGGCAGTGAGCCTTTATATGCCCCAGTTCATTACATTTAAAACATCGCCCTGCTAAGGTATCACCGGGGCGATGTTGGTTGGTGGAGACTGGTGGGGTGGGGTGAGAAGGCGTCTGGGGTTTCCCTTGGGATGTGGGTGGGGCCTTGGGTTGTCCCCGGTGGTAAGGTTTTGTTTCGGCTTGCCCCTTCTGATATTCGCTCCAACTGCTACTAGCTTTTTTCTTTTCTGTCACCTCCACCCATTTGGCTCCAATCTCCCCCGCCTCGGTTACAGTTTTGGGCTTCCCATCTAGGATGTACCTTTCTATTTCCTCAGGAACACCCTCTAAAAACTGCTCCATTTGCAATAGGAAGGGCAACTCTTCCGTAGATTTAACATTTGCTCCTGATATCCAGGCATCCCAATTTTTTTGAATGTGGTAGGCATGCCGGGTAAATGACACATCTGGTTTCCACCTTAGAGCTCTGAACCGCCGACGGGCATGCTCAGGTGTTAGCCCCATTCTGATTCTGGCCTTGTTTTTAAAAAGTTCATAACTGTTCATGTGTTCCTTAGGCATTTCAGCCGCCACCTCTGCTAAGGGTCCACTGAGCTGCGGTCTCAGCTCTACCATGTACTGGGTTAGAGGGATGTTGTATCCAAGGCAGGCCCTTTCAAAATTTTCTAAGAAGGCCTCAGTATCATCGCCTGCCTTGTAGGTGGGGAATTTCCTGGGATGGGAAGTGGTACCTGGAGAGGAGTTGTTAGGATGGTCTGCTGCATTCTGCCTAGTCCTTGCTGCTTCCAGTTCCATCTCTCTCTTGTGGGCCTCCTGTTTGGCTTTTTCTTCTCTTTCATGGGCCTCCTGTTTGGCTTTTTCTTCTCTTTCATGCTGCTCTGCCTCGAGTTTTTTAATTTCAAGCAGTCTCTGATGTTTTCTCTCGTTTTCTTCTGCTTCTAGTCTGGCCAGTTCTATTTTGTTAGTTAGTTCTTTGGCAGTCATTTTCCTGTTTTCTTGTGCTGGGTCACACCCTCTGCAGTTGACTGAGACTGGGATGTGTACTTAGCTCTGGCTGCTGCTGAGTTAACAGAGACTTTCTAACAAGCTACTCCCGAGGATGTAAAAAGAAAAAAAAACACTTCAGCCTGTAAATTACCTTTACCAGTTAGTCAAAGTTTGCTCCCTTTGAACCCTTCTCTTAACAAAGGACCTCGTTAAAAAAACTTAACACCTCTGCCTTCAGGCAAGGAGAGATAAGATATGCATCTACCTTCAGCTCTGCTCTCCAAGCAGCTAGAAGGAGAAAAAAAAATCTCTTACTGGCTTTTGGGTTAAAACGATCTCCACCGCTATGCCACCATGTCAAGGCTGGATCCCCACTTTGAACTTTAGGGTTCAAATGTAGGG
>NW_020708326.1:0-2031 GCF_002925995.2 Terrapene triunguis
GTGTGTGTCCCTGGCGCCCCCTGCTGGAGGGGCCGGGCCCTGCGCTCTGGGTGTGTGTCCCTGGCGCCCCCTGCTGGAGGGGCCGGGCCCTGCGCTGTGTGTCCCCCTGGCGCCCCCTGCTGGAGGGGCTGGGCCCTGCGCTCTGTGTGTGTCCCTGGCTCCCATTGCTGGGGGGAACGAGTCCTGCTCTGAGGGGGGGTTGGGAGGCGATATTGTGAAGCAGGGACCCCTGGCCCAAGTCTCGAGATCCAGCTGGGGGCAGCAGGGGGTCCCGGGTTAGGGTTGGGTGTGAATGTGTGTTCCTCTGGGGGGCAGTGTGGGGGGCAGTATGTGTGAGCCCCCCCTCCAGGGCTAACCCCCCAGCCCCTCCCCCCACCTGGCGACGGGCGTATCCATCTGCTCTCCCCCGATCTCCCCCTCCCTTACTATATGGGGCCGGGGATGACCCTCGCTGCAGGGGAATTAGCTGCCGGGCACCTGGCTAAATCCAGCCGCGTAAGGTGACCGGGGAGGGTGGAGAGCAGCCCTAAACGGGCCCGGCCACCCCCCGTGGGGCACAACTGGGGCAGGAATGCGGGGGGGGTGCACGGATGCAGGTTAAGAAGGAGAAGATTAGGGGGTGACCAACGTGGGGAAATTTGCAAGCGAAGGCGTCTTTAATCTGGCAAAGGTCTAATGCGGAAGCTGGACCGATTCAGCCTGCAGCCACGGTGCAAATGTTTAACCCCCGGGAGAATTAACGACTGTCTGGGTGGATCCTCCACCAACACACGGTAAATTGCTCCAGCTGAAGCAAGAATTAATGCCAGGCCGGCCTCCAGCCTGGGCCCTCTAGCCGGTCAGGTTAGGGGAGGCCAGTCTACGAAGGATGTGGCCCTCTGAATGCTATGTGGGGCCAGGAAATTCCTGGAAAATGGTTCAAAATTTTCGGCAAATCCAAAAGTTAAAAGGGAAAAAAAAATCTTTTTTCTGAACTGGTTTCATGTTTTTCTTTCATAAAACGGGAGGAAGTTTCAAAGCGAAATGTTGAGGCATTGTTGCCCCCTCCCAAATTGGTGGCCATGACCCAAATTTAGGAAACCAATAAAAAATGCAGAAAGGAAAAAAATTATCCAATTGGCTCGTCTTGTATCATCCATTTCGCACTCCTGAAAGAGCCTCCCCCGGCCGCAAATCTTGGCTAAACCGAGTGGGGTCAGAGGTCGACGACCGTCGTAATAATTTAAGGTTTTCATTTTCAAAGTTGCAGAGAAAAGCTTGAAAAGTGGCCAAGTCAAAGCAGCGCCTAGACGTTGGTTGGAAAATCTCAGGAGTTTCAAAGCCAAGCTCGGGAGTTTGTTTGGTTCTTCGACGACTCAGGACCCAAAACCAGAAAGAAAGAAAACAGGCTGCTCCCGCGGAAGCCAGACGCAGCTCAGACCGCTGTACTCTGGGGGGGGCTCTTGGCAGGCGGCCTGACCGCCCGCTCCGGAAGACCCAGGGGCCCCCTTACCATGTAAATACACCCCGGTTCTCTGCTCTTGGGAAACAGACATGCCCTGCTCGTACGCCACTGCACCGCTTCTTCTCCGTGCCCATCGCTGTGCCCGCGTCAGGCCTGGCTGCCCGTCGCTAGCGTGTCAGACACAAGCTGCCAGTCTCCGTCTCTCCCCGCCCTGCCCCCATGGCCTCGCCCAAAGCCGAGCAGGAACTAATTCAGGGCATTGCTACAGAACCCAGGAGTCCTGGCTCCCAGCCCCCGCTGCTCTAACCCACTGGACCCCACTCCCCTCCCAGAGCCGGGGAGAGAACCCAGGAGTCCTGAAGCGAAGGAAAACGCTGGGTGTGAAGCTGGCCGCGTTCATCACAAAAGCCAGGCTGGTCCGAGCGTTGCAGGGGTATCCACTCTGGGAAGTTTCCGATAGTGCTGGGCAGTTTGTTTCCAAACAGATCTGGCCCAGGTTGAACGTGCAGCACGTCCGGGCTGTCTGACAGCCGGGGCGAGCGCAGTGACAGACTGGAGAAGCCGGAGCGGGTCCGGAGAGGAGCTGC
>NW_020708327.1:0-2722 GCF_002925995.2 Terrapene triunguis
CCCCCTGCTGGAGGGGCCGGGCCCTGCGCTGTGTGTGTGTCCCTGGCTCCCATTGCTGGGGGGAACGAGTCCTGCTCTGACGGGGGGTTGGGAGGCGATATTGGGGAGCAGGGACCCCTGGCCCAAGTCTCGAGATCCAGCTGGGGGCAGCAGGGGGTCCCGGGTTACGGTTGAGTGTGAATGTGTGTTCCTCTGGGGGGCAGTGTGTGTGAGCCCCCCCTCCGGGGCTAACCCCCCCAGCCCCTCACCCCACCTGGCAACAGGCGTATCCATCTGCTCTCCCCGGATCTCCCCCTCCCTTACTATATGGGGCCGGGGATGACCCTCACTGCAGGGGAATTAGCCGCCGGGCACCTGGCTAAATCCAGCCGCGTAAGGTGACCAGGGAGGGTGGAGAGCAGCCACCCACCTAAACGGGGCCCGGCCGCCCCCCGTGGGGCACAACTGGGGCAGGAATGCGGGGCGGGTGCACGGATGCAGGTTAAGAAGGAGAAGATTAGGGGGTGACCAACGTGGGGAAATTTGCAAGCGAAGGCGTCTTTAATCTGGCAAAGGTCTAACGCGGAAGCTGGACCGATTCAGCCTGCAGCCACGGTGCAAATGTTTAACCCCCGGGAGAATTAACGACTGTCTGGGTGGATCCTCCACCGACACACGGTAAATGCGGCCGGTTTCCGAACCGATCTGCTCCAGCTGAAGCAAGAATTAATGCCAGGCCGGCCTCCAGCCTGGGCCCTCTAGCCGGTCAGGTTAGGAGAGGCCAATCTACGAAGGATGTGGCCCTCTGAATCCTATGTGGGGCCAGGAAATTCCTGGAAAATGGTTCAAAATTTTCGGCAAATCCAAAAGTTAAAAGGGAAAAAAAAATCTTTTTTCTGAACTGGTTTCATGTTTTTCTTTCATAAAATGGGAGGAAGTTTCAAAGCGAAACGTTGAGGCATTGTTGCCCCCTCCCAAATTGGTGGCCATGACCCAAATTTAGGAAACCAATAAAAAATGCAGAAAGGAAAAAAATTATCCAATTGGCTCGTCTTGTATCATCCATTTCGCACTCCTAGGAAAGAGCCTCCCCAGGCCGCAAATCTTGGCTAAACCGAGGGGGGTCAGAGGTCGACGACCGTCGTAATAATTTAAGGTTTTCATTTTCAAAGTTGCAGAGAAAAGCTTGAAAAGTGGCCAAGTCAAAGCAGCGCCTGGACGTTGGTTGGAAAATCTCAGGAGTTTCAAAGCCAAGCTCGGGAGTTTGTTTGGTTCTTCGATGACTCAGGACCCAAAACCAGAGAGAAAGAAAACAGGCTGCTCCCGCGGAAGCCAGACGCAGCTCAGACCGCTGTACTCTGGGGGGGGCGCTTGGCAGGCGGCCTGACCGCCCGCTCCGGAAGACCCAGGGGCCCCCTTACCATGTAAATACACCCCGGTTCTCTGCTCTTGGGAAACACAGACATGCCCTGCTCGTACGCCACTGCACCGCTTCTTCTCCGTGCCCATCGCTGTGCCCGCGTCAGGCCTGGCTGCCGGTCGCTAGCGTGTCAGACACAAGCTGCCAGTCTCCGTCTCTCCCCGCCCTGCCCCCATGGCCTCGCCCATTCACAGCCGTGCTGTCAGCTCCCGGCTGCCCCCCGCGCAGGGCAGGTGACCCCATGAGCACTGACACAGCCACCTCATTATCTGCCTTTGGCTCCCTCCTCAGGCTCGTCCCGGCCGGGATGCCAGTGGGGCCAGGCTCTGGGGGGCTCCCGTGCTGCCCCCCCATAGCGTCTGGGTCCTGCCCCGGGTTCCCCCGTCCGTCTGTCTCCAGCCAACGCCTCTTGTCTGGCACTGGCGGCTCTGCGGGGCAGGGGCCGGCTTTTAGTTCAGGTCTGTGCAGCCGTGGGGTCCTGGGCCGTCTCTGGGTTCCTGGGTGCTACCGTAATACACCCAATAATGTGCAGCACCTGGCACCCTGGGGTCCTTGGCCGTCTCTGGGGTCCTGAGTGCTACCGTAATACACCTAATAATGTGCAGCACCTGGCACCGTGGGGTCCTGGGCCGTCTCTGGGCTCCTGGGTGCTACCGTAATACACCTAATAGCAATACAAATTCACAGCACCCCTAGCACAATGCATAACTGGAGCGCCTAGGCACTACCATAATACACATAATAATGCGCAGCACCTCGCACCATGGGGGTGCTGCTCCATGACCAGACCTCCTAAGTGCTACCATAATACAGATAATAGATCCGTATCCACATCCGCATGCCTCACAACCAAGTGGAACGAAAGCCAGGCCCGACGAAGCTCAGCCATCAGATTACCATACCTCCTCGCACCCGGTCCAGGGCATCACACACTAGGCCATGCTGCCCCAAAATCAAACCCAAAGCCGAGCAGGAACTAATTCAGGGCATTGCTACAGAACCCAGGAGTCCTGGCTCCCAGCCCCCGCTGCTCTAACCCACTGGACCCCACTCCCCTCCCAGAGCCGGGGAGAGAACCCAGGAGTCCTGAAGCGAAGGAAAACGCTGGGCGTGAAGCTGGCCGCATTCATCACAAAAGCCAGGCTGGTCCGAGCATTGCAGGGATATCCACTCTGGGAAGTTTCCGATGGTGCTGGGCAGTTTTTTTCCAAACGGATCTGCCCCAGGTTGAACGTGCAGCACGTCCGGGCTGTCTGACAGCCGGGGCGAGTGCAGCGACAGACTGGAGAAGCCGGAGCGGGTCCGGAGAGGAGCTGCCGGGGG
>NW_020708328.1:0-1428 GCF_002925995.2 Terrapene triunguis
CCTCACTTCCCCAGGTGGGTATTGTAGTTTTAAGAATGCTTGATAAACACCTACACGATCTTTGTCTCTGTCTGAGGGATTGGAGCAAATTTGGTTGTATCTTAGGGCTTGGCTGTAGACAATGGATCGTGTGATGTGTCTTGGATGGAAGCTGGAGGCATGTAGGTACATAAAGCGGTCAGTAGGTTTCCGCTATAGGGTGGTGTTTATGTGACCATCACTTATTTGCACTGTAGTGTCCAGGAAGTGGATCTCTTGTGTGGACTGGTCCAGGCTGAGGTTGATGGTGGGGTGGAAATTGTTGAAGTCCAGGTGGAATTCTTCAAGGGCCTCCTTTCCATGGGTCCATTTGATGAAGATGTCATCAATGTAGCGCAAGTAGAGGAGGGGCACTAGGGGATGAGAGCTGAGGAAGCGTTGTTTTAAATCAGCCATAAAAATGTTGGCATACTGTGGGGCCATGCGGGTACCCTTAGCAGTGCCACTGACTTGAAGGTATGTGGCCTCATCAGGGATACTGTTCCTGACAGCTTGTAGTCCATCCTCATATGGAATATTGGTGTAAAGTGCTTCTACATCCACGGTGGCCAGGATGGTGTTTTCAGGAAGAACACCAATGCATTGTAGTTTCCTCAGGAAGTCGGTGGTGTCTCGAAGATAGCTGGGAGTGCTGGTAGTGTAGGGTCTGAGGAGAGAGTCCAAATAGCCAGATAATCCTGTTGTAAGAGTGCCAATGCCTGAGATGATGGGGCATCCAGAGTTTCCGGATTTATGGATCTTGGGTAGCAGATAGAATACCCCTGGTCGGGGTTCTGGGGGTGTGTCCATGTAGATTAGGGTTACCATTCGTCCGGATTCCCCCGGACATGTCCGGATTTTCGAGCTAAAAATAGCATCTGGGGGGAATTTATAAATGTCCGGACTTCTCCCCCCCCACGCAGAACGCGCGCGGCTAACAGGGCAGCCGGACGGATGGTGCCACTTACATGAGGCTCCGACAGCCAGAGACAACCCCTCCTCCGCTTCCCCTCCTCCCCCTGCAGCAGAGATCCCTCCCTGCATTCGCAGATCGCCTCCGGCAGTCTGGAGCTCCTCCCCCGCTCCTTCTCCCCTGCCAGCCAGCCTGCCGGGACGAGCGGAGCCGTTCCTGAGCAAGCTCACAGAGACATTAGGTGAAGGCCAACAACAAGGGGGCCAGGGGGTCGGAGAAGTGGCAGGGAGGTTCTGGAGGGGGCAGTCAAGAGACCGGGCGGGGGGGTCGGGAGTTCGGGGGGGGGCTTTCTGGGGGAGGGTGTTGTCATAACTATAAAGGGAAGGGTGACAGCTCTCCTGTGTACAGTGCTATGGAATCCCTCCTAGCCAGAGACTCCAAATCCTTTTACCTGTAAAGGGTTAAGAAGCTCGGGTAACCTGGCTGACACCTGACCC